>NC_073746.1:172400917-172618417 GCF_029784135.1 Toxorhynchites rutilus septentrionalis
CGAAAAACACAATGTTTGCAACTGTAACTATATTAACTATCACGGAAGAATGATATACAGCAACCACTTTAACTCTTCTCGTCCGTGACCCACATTCAGATGAGTTTAATCATCGCAATCGTGCGCAAATACGCAATCAAAACAGAACCCATATTCATGTTCTAAATATAGAAGAACCAGAGACACGACGCTTACGACGATGAATTTCCTCACCTTGTGCAACTAATCACGCACAATATTTATTCGCTCATTCAAACGGATTTCTCCGCATCCAATGGTGCTTGTACTTGCGCGCCGAAAAGGAATGTTGATGTTTTCGGAATTTGAGCTGTAACGGATGTAAACAAAATCAAAGCTGTGGTGTAACGAATCTGCTTGAATGAAAATAAACGACCACACTTCGTGGGTAACATCATATGACTGATGCGTGGGAGAGGAAGTGCACCAAACGGTTCACACAACTTTTTTTAAAGGAAAACACAATACTGCTTTGTGCGAAGGCTTATGTCCTTTTTTCATTAACGAGCAAATACACTCAATGAAGAAAATATTGGAGAAAAGTGCAAGGCCAAAAATTTGAAAGTGACAAATGAATCCCATGATCTTTCTTCTACTTTCACGGCGTTTTATTGTTTGAAATTTGTAATACAACTTTTACTGCTCCGGATCCAGTTGTTAGACATTAAGTAAGAATACTTCGTGATTTATTAAATCTGGGGAATGTAAAACATTGTATTGTATGTTAGAGAACGTAAAACGGAGATGTTAAGAAGAACTTCGATCTTTGGCAACATGTTTTACGAAACTTCAATGCAGTTCGAGGATGTATACAGTTTATCGAGTTAATCGGTTAAATGTTTTATAAAAAAATGTATTCCAACATTTTTACTTGAACAAAACCAGACCGACAAATTAAACACTTTTGCGGTGCACGTGGAACTGACATTAACATAGGCAGGGGTAAATCGCGAGTTTATAGCTCGCGAAAGGAATAGTTTTATTTTCTCTTTAATCAGTTGTCTGTCCAGCAACCAAAATAGAAACAGAGAGAAAGAGACAGTGAGGAAAAGAGCGCGCAAGTTGCATGCTCTCTCCATCACCAAAAGTGGAGGTGAAAAGATTTTCTCTGTCCGCCTTACTCCCACTAGAATCTGGCCCTCTTATCCCACCATTACGATTATTTGAAACATTTAGATTTTCTTCTACTCACAAACTCACATCGCTTCGATGTTCACTCATCGGAATATAGCCACCAGTAAATCAAATTTTTATTATTTTAATTAAACTAGATCACTCTAGAAGATGCTTAACACGTTGAGTGCCATGTAAGTCATCGGAGACTGACACCGAGCTTTCCGTTCAGGCCGTGTCAGTCACCGGTGACTGACAGTATAACATATTATAATAAAGGTAAAACTAGATTTTTTTTCCAGAAAACTTTAATGATTTTTATTAACACGTTGAGTGCCTTGTCAGTCATCGGTGACTGAAACTGAGCTTTCCGTTCAAATCGTGACTGCTACCGAGCTTTCCGTTCTGGTCGTGTCAGTCACCGGTGACTGACAGCATAAAATATGATAATAAGGGTAGAAAAAGAAAATTTTTCCAGAAAACTTTAATGATTTTTACGCCAATAAACATTTAAATAAACATTTCCATCGAGTGAATTCTAATTTGCCACTTTTTATGTATAAGCAGTCATGGCGGAACAAAATTTCTTCTTCAGTTTTCAACCAGATGGCATAGCTCTCACCGCATTAAAATATCTTCTTCACATCTGGCTTAAAACGTGCATTTCATTTCACATCGAGTGAGACTCGATGTTGTAGGTGAAAGGGTTAATAAAACAAACCATCCAGGATTATTCCCTACCTTTCTGTCTCTTCTCTCTCTCTCTCTTTCTTCTGTCTCTTCCCTCGCTCTTTCTCTCCTCTTTCTTCCCTTTCTCTCTTCTCTCTCGTTCTTCCTCTCTCCCTATGTCTCTCTTTCTCTCTCTCCCTCTCTTTTTTTCTCTCTTCCTCTCTTTACCTCACTTTTTTCTCTCTCTTTCTTCCTCTCTGTATCTTTCGCTCTTTCTCTATCTTTTTCTTTATCTCTTCCTCTCTCTTTTTTTTCTCTATACCACTTCTTCTCTCTCGTTTCTTCTTTCTCTTTCGCTCCTCTCTTTCGCTTTCTCTCTTATTTCTCCGTAATTATAACACTACCTTATCCCACCCCAGATTTTATTTTGCTACCGTGTTGAATGGATATATAACTTTTACACACACATTTTACACATTTTTCTATATAAGAGAAGAGATACATGCAGAGTGCATCGATCGAGTATAAGGACACGAATCTTGACATATGGCCAGCTTGTATATTGTTCTTGCGGGCACAAGAGTGAATCATGAATCAAACATCTTCTGTATCAGCTGCTTCTACAAAACCACGCCAATCATTGGGCTTTTTAATGGTCACCAAAACATTCTATTAACCCTTTGCGGTCGGAATTATTTTTAATTAAAAAGCCGTGATGCATAACTTTGTGAGATTATATGCAGAATACTAGCTGACCCGAAAATTTTCAATTGCCATGTTTGGTTGAAATATGTGCATTATTTTTATGGGACCCCCTCTCCTTTCAAGAGGAGGAAGGGGTGTTATACCATCATAGAAACATTTCTCGTACCCAAAAACCCTCACATCCCAAATTTGGCTCAATTTGCTTGACTACTTCTCGAGTTATGCAGAAATTTGTGTTTCATTTGTACAGGAGGCCCCCTTCAGAGAGGGGGCTGGAGTGTCGATCTATCATAGAAACGTTTATCGATCCCTAAAACCTATATATGCTAAGTTTGATTCCATTTGTTTGATTAGTTCTCGAGTTTTTCCCTCAGAGAGAGGGGAGCAGTGTCTATTCACCATGGAAACATTTATTGCACCCTAAAACCTCCATATGCCTAATTTGGTTTCATTTGCTCGATTAATTCTCGAGTAATGCAGAAATTTGTTTCTCATTTGTCTAACCACATTTCGTTTCATTTGTTTGATTAATTCTCGAGTTATATAGGAATTTGTGTTTCATTTGTATGGCATCCGACCGCCCTAAAACCTCCATATGCCTCATTTCATTTCGGTTTTGTAGTTTCCGAGTCCATGAGAATCAGACAGACAGACAAACAAAAATCCATTATATATATATATATATATATATATATATGACTTAAAAATGATGCATCGTCGAAATTTGGTGTTACCTCGAAAACAAGTTTCGTCGAAAATGGGCCTTTTGGGACTTGAGTGGCCGGAAAATCAAAACTTTGAGTGCTCTGAGGCACCCCTAAATCATATCCGATTGAGCTGAAATTTTGCACAGGTCATTTTCTAGGTTAATGAACAAAATGTACATGGTCGGTTTTTTAAATTCGAGAAGGTCGATTTTTGTCCAAATTTTTTTTTTCGAGATGACCCCAGATCTCGTTTTATGCATTTTTAAGTAGTTTGGCATTGAAAAAAAAATCGATTTTCTAAATTTCATGTACCCCCTTGGAAGATTTTCGAGAATCAAAAAATCAAAACTTTGACCGCTATGAGGCACCTTTAAATCACGTCAGATTAAGCCGGAAATTTTGAACAGGTAATTTTTTTGGGCCAATAAACAAAATGTGTTTGGTCGGTTTTCAAAATTTTACATGACCATTTTCACTGCCACCCTAATTTTGCCCTATCAAATACAACCCGTTAAAAATGAATAACCTACTTATCGAATAACTGTAATTATTGGAACATTGGCAAAAATTTGCCTATCTCCACCTTTTTGTGTATCCCTGTATGTATGGCATCACTTCATGATTTCGGTGCTAAAACGGAAATTCATTGCTTAAAGCAATACCACGTTATTCTTAACGATTTATTAAAGCATCATTACAACAACGTAAACCAGCATGTGCAAAACAACATTCGAATTCTACTAGCGTCATATGATGCTGATGGTGCTGGTTACACCGTGTAATCAACATGCCGGTCATCTCCCCCACAGGGATGACTACACGCCGTTGGAATGCTAAGCATTTGTTTCGCGTTAAACTGATCTGGAAAACACGATAAAGTGTGGATTCACAGCCGTCTCGTCGCTGCTACTCCATGTTCCATTGTGCAGGCTGCGTTATCGAAACAACAATAAACAACATCAGTCGAGATTGATCAGCAATGCAATTAGGTACTAATATTATATATTATATATTAGTGGTGAAAGGAATTTTCCCATGCCCTGGCCTAGCGATCGCCAGCCGCATGATGAACGGTGATTACCGTTTTACACTCCCGTATTTTCCGTTGGTCACAGCGAAGTCGCTGCTCGTGTTATAGAGATCACAAAAAAAAACTCGCATCGAAAGCTATCCGATGAACGAATGAGATCAAATCTCAATTTCGTTGAATCAATATAGATTATTTCGAAACTCTCAACTTATCGAGTGAGTGATAAAGCGCGTGATCAGCTATTACAAATGATGACCCAACCAGCTTAAAACGTGACTCTTCATTCTGTGTTACGAAAAGAGAGTTGCACGAATTGTTGCTCCCCCGGCAGCATCGCTGTCATTCTGGAGTGTTTGGTTTTGCATAGGCATTCTATCGAAAATAGGCAAATGAATTGCTTGTGAAGGCAATTTGTGGGCAGATTCATGCGCTGCAATTTAAATGTCAAACTGGGTTGGATGCCATCTCAGCTCATTTTTTACGTTGTAATGGGCTAGTTCGATGGTTTGTGTGCTATGTTTTGAAAGACTTGAAAGAGACATTGATCTATTTCTAGGGTGCAGAGTGGCGGAATATGACGCTGTAAAAGTTTCGCATGTTTATTGTTCGTTGCATTTAAATTTAAAACTTTTCCAATCAATGCTTGCATTTATCAATTTATACAGGTTCAAGTTTTGTTAGAACTGAGTTGGGTATCCTCTGGAACCCAAAGTATCTTTTTCGGTCTCTCTTCGAATTGTATACTCGATTTCTGAAACAGTCTCTGAAAATATCACAAAGAGTCCTTTTTATATCCTATATTTTGTGCACTAATCCGCACAAGTCATTCCAATCTAAATGTACCGTTTTTTAAATCTCCCCGTTTTGGGCCAACAGAGTTCAGGCATTGCCTGTCTGTGTTCTCTACTCCAGGGAAGATTGATGAATCTCGAAATAAATGGAAAACATAAATCGCAGCCGGTTGGCGAGCGCGGTCCCCCAGTAGGGCAAAACGATCAAGTTTGTGCTTCGCTGCTTCTCACAATGGGAACCAATTTGTCCAGAATTAATGTCAACCATTCACGCAGGACCGGGTTGACAATATTTTGCATTAGGTGGCTCATCCCGACGCGCGTCTTATGATTAATTGGATTTCTTATTTCTGGTTGTTTGCCCCTCCATCCACACCACTGCGTGCTGCTAATCAATCAAAGCCGCACTTGACACAAGAAAAGAAGCTACGAAACCATTTGATATATTTCCCAGCGATGGCGTGCTGATGAACTTTGTGTGGAAGACGGCAAAAGCTTCCGTGACCCATAAATTACGGTGAGCACTGTTACATTTATATTTCTCCACTTCGAAGCAGCAGGAAATTGAACCTTGTCATCGTTGGCTCCACCGCAAGCATAGAACTTTTCACTTACACTTCTCATCGTGTTGTAGTAGAATCGGGAAACAAAGTTGTTTGTTGAAATGAGAATTTGATTCTGCTAGTTCATTTCCCGCCAGAAAGTCGCTTGAAACGTAATGGTATGATAAAATTGCATCGTAAATTCAGCCTTTCACCCGATTATCAACAAATATTCTGGCTGTCCAATAAAACGATCAAACTTAGTTTATTCATCTTTATTTTATTCAATTTCACCTAAGAAACCGAATGCTCGAATGATTTAGTCTTAACACCACTCAAGAAGTTTTGTACAACATCTCGAACGAGTTTTTGTCGTAGAACTACGTCTTTCATTAAGGGTGCCAAATCAGAAAACAGGTCACGTTTTTATGAAATAATGTTAATGTTAATAACTATTTTTGCCGTGAACGGATTCTGGCGATTTACATACCAAACGAATCGGACATTCCCTAAGATTTGTTTGATATGCTATACATTACAATCCCATAGTCTGTATATGGTTTAAATTGATGAAAATTGGAAGCATTCCCACTTCCTCATACATTTGTTCTGTCCATTTGTGTGCTTTCCCGAACAGATCTGTCAATAACGAGCAACGAAGGAGGAATCGTAAGATGTAAAGTCTCCGTGAACAAAGGAAAACACATTGTTTCTGGGTTGAAAGCGGCATCAAAGTACAACACATGGCAACCCGCAATATTAGTTTGTACTCCTCTACAATAATAATCATCCCTTCCATGTTATCATGCACACATAACAAATATAACAAACATGCTCTCTACGTAACCAGGAAAATCAATGCGATGCATCATTTCAACAGCGCTATATGGCATCTGTCATGCAAAAATACTATTATTTCTCTGGACATTCTTTGTACTTCTCATCAGAAAAAAAACCGCTATGTGTGTTTTCGTCCTAAATACGCGATGCTAGAGCGAAGATTACCAGTTAAATGAGTTTAGAATTATAGAGGCATTATACTTTCTCAGTTCATTAGCCTCTAGCACTGATAAAAACCAAACCTAAAATTACCTAAATCAACGGCCTTGAAAAAGGCCAATTAGAAGCATCAAATATTTTTGTCTATTGGTAACTGTACACAAATTACATCCCAGGCAAAAAAAAGACGGGTGGGTAATGTCGGGGACAGGGGTAAAATTTCAATTAATGTGGTACAGCGCCATAGACAAACATGTTACATACAAACATACAAATATTATTTTTATTATTAAATCGTTTATTTTTACAGGCTCAGTTACATAAGTTTAAAGGAGCCAAACTCCTGACTGTATTGTTACAAGTATATATAAACATTTTTCCTTAATTCTAATGTTAATGGTGTAGAAAACCGATTACTCGCGGTCTACTCGAGTTTAGAAGGGTGACATATTTTCTTCAGGAAAAGGAAAGGATAAAAGGATGTTGACAATGTTCACTCTCACATTCACACACACATTAATTACACACTATTCTTAAGCCTATCTTATATCTAATATGTATTTACATTTCTCCTTATTCTATTGTTAATAAGAAGGGATTTGATTTCTCGCGAAGGAAAAGGAAAAGGAGAATATAAGGATATAAGGACAATCAGACACGAAGATCGATAACTTTTAGGAAGACATATATTTGGGACATGTAATCAAGGTCTAAACCAGCCAACACATCTCTCACCGGCACATTGGGCTGCCTTCCTCTAGCCCGAAGAGAGTTTTCTAAATTCGATCTGGCAACAAGATACTCCTCGCACGACCAAACAACGTGTTCGATGTCGTGGTAACCTTGGCCACAGGCACAGATATTGCTGTCGGCAAGATCAAAACGAAAGAGTAGCGCGTTTAACGAACAGTGATTGGACATGAGTCGGGAGAAGGTGCGAATAAAGTCCCGACTCAAGTCCAGACTTTTGAACCATGGTTTAAGGCTAACCTTGGGGATAATTGAGTGGAGCCACCGGCCCAATTCATCTTCGTTCCATTTGCGTTGCCAGTTAACGATGGTATTTTTACGAACTAAAGAATAAAATTCATTGAAGGCGATTTGACGCTGATAAATTTCGCCTTCAATTGCACCTACCTTTGCCAATGAGTCAGCCCTCTCATTACCCAGAATTGAGCAATGTGAAGGGACCCAGACAAAGGTAATGACATAACAGCGTCTGGTTAAAGCACTCAAAATTTCTCGTATTCTCTCAAGGAAGTACGTCGAGTGCTTTTCCGGCCTCACTGAACGGATAGCTTCGAAAGAGCTAAGACTATCCGTTACAATGTAATAGTGTTCAACAGGTCGTGAGGCGACGCTGTCCAGCGCCCAGTGTATTGCTGCCAATTCAGCAATATATACTGAGCAAGGATACTGAAGACTGTGTGAGGTGCTAAAAAATACGTTGAACACTCCAAATCCTATGGACTCATTCATAGAGGACCCATCAGTAAAATACATATTATCACAATTGATACGCCCATACTTTGCATTGAAGATCGTAGGAACGATCCCCGATAGAAGGTAATCTGGAATATCATGGATTTTCTCCTTCATGAACAGATCAAAATGTACAGAGGAATTGATGTAGTCAGGGAAACAAACACGGTTGGGAATATACGAAGAAGGATCAACCTGCATGGAGATGAATTCATGATATGAGTTCATAAATCCAGAATGAAAATTTAGCTCGCTCAGTTGCTCAAAATTTCCGATCACCAATGGGTTCATAACCTTACACCGGATGAGGAACCGAAGAGATAATAAATTGAAGCGATCTTTTAGTGGGAGTACGCCTGCCAAAACCTCGAGGCTCATGGTATGCGTTGAGGGCATACATCCCAACGCAATACGGAGACAAAGATACTGAATTCGCTCGAGTTTAATGAGGTGTGTTTTGGCAGCTGATTGAAAACAGAAACTGCCATACTCCATCACTGAGAGAATAGTTGTTCGATACAACATTATAAGATCTTCGGGATGGGCTCCCCACCAGGTGCCGGTAATTGTACGGAGAAAGTTTATTCTTTGTTGACATTTTTTACTCAGATACCTAATATGGGCCCCCCAAGTACATTTGGAGTCGAACCAGACCCCAAGATACTTGAATGACATAGCATGAGTGATCGGTTTACCCAAAAGTTTGTGTAAGGCAATTGTCGATGTCGCTTACATAGAAGTTGTACAAAAGGGGGCTTAAACATGAGCCCTGGGGGACTCCCATGTAGGAGATCCGACTTACTGTCGAATCCCAATGAGAAAAATTCAAATGTTTCTCACAAAGCAAGTTATATAACATATTATTCAATAGAGGCGGTAGACCCCGAGAGTGTAATTTGTCTGACAAAACCTCTATTGAAACAGAATCAAAGGCCCCCTTTGAATTTCAATTGAATTTCTGAAGAAAGCAACGCAAGACAATCATTCGTCCCCTTTCCCCTACGGAACCCATATTGTGTATCTGAGAGTAGGCCATTCGTTTCAACCCATCGATCAAGGCGAAACAAGATCATTTTCTCCAACAATTTCCGTATACAAGACAGCATTGCTATTGGGCGGTACGAATTGAAGTCGGACGCGGGTTTTCCGGGTTTTTGAATAGCTATAACTCTTACTTGTCTCCAATTATCTGGAACAATATTATGTTCCAGAAACCGATTGAATAAATTCAACAAGCGATGTTTCGCCACATCAGGGAGGTTTTTCAACAAGTTGAACTTAATTCTATCCGTTCCCGGAGCCGAATTGTTACAAGAAAGGAGAGCAAGAGAGAATTCTACCATCGAAAACTCGGAATCAAGATCGCACCTATCTTGTGGTATATCTCGAACAATTTTTTGCACAGGAGCGGAATCAGGACAAACCTTCCGTGCAAAATTGAAAATCCATCGATGTGAATATTCTTCGCTTTCATTCGTTGAAGAGCGATTTCTCATGTTTCGAGCCACTTTCCATAATTTTTTCATTGACGTTTCTCGTGACAAACCTCCCACGAAATTTCGCCAATAGGCACGTTTTTTCCCTTTAATCAAGTTTTTAAATTGATTTTCAAGGTCCAAATACGATTGAAAATTTTCAATGGTTCCACGTTTCCGAAAAGCTTTGAATGCGTTCGATTTATCCTGATAAAGCTTGGAACATTGGCTATCCCACCATGGATTGGGAGGCCTTCGACGAATAGTGGAGCCTGGGATGGGTTTCGTTTGAGCGCGAACCGCGCTGTCATAGATCAAAGGAGAAATGAAGTTATACTCCTCCAATGGAGGCAAACAATTTCTGGAATTGATGGCTAGAGCAATCGCGTCCGAATATTTTTTCCAGTCAATGTGTCTTGTGAGGTCATATGCCATGTTTATAGATTCAGAAGAATTCGACCCAATGGTGATGGAAATTTTGATTGGCAAGTGATCACTACCGTTGGGGTCCTGGATTACATTCCATTTGCAATCTAACGATAGTGAATTCGAGCAAAGCGAGAGGTCAAGAGCACTTGGTTTAGCAGGAGGTTTAGGAACACGTGTTGTTTCCCCAGTATTCAAAACGGTCATATTGAAGCTGTTACAAAGGTCATATATCAACGATGAACGATTGTCGTCGTACTGTTCCCCCCAGGCAGTTCCGTGAGAGTTGAAGTCTCCCAAGATCAATCGTGGCTCAGGAAGAAGTGAGCACATGTCAACAAGTTGCTTTCGGCTAATCGCAGCTCTCGGAGGCCAATACAAGCTGACAATACAGAGGTCTTTTCCTCTGATGTTTGCATGACAAGCAACAGCTTCTATCCCTCCAATAGGTGGAAGGTCAATTCGAAAAAATGAGTGGCACTTATTGATCCCCAATAGCACCCCTCCGTATCTGACATCACGGTCCAAGCGTATAATATTGAAATCATGGAAAGAGAGATCATCTCGCGAAGAAAGCCAAGTTTCGGACAGAGCAAAAACATCACAATTGAACTTATGAATTAAAAATTTGAATGTATCCAATTTAAGACTACGACAATTCCACTGTAAAACAGTGATATCTCCGACCTCTCTATTTGAATTAGACATCAAGAGAGATAATCATTGCAAGGAGGGGCCATATTTGCATCAATTGTTGCAAAATTGTCTTTAATACTGGAAGCATTGAGATGACAATGGTTCTGATGGAGTCGGAAACATTAAAACACTTGAAGATTTGATCCAAAAGGTCAGACAACTTTATAAATCCCGATTGGGAAGTTGAACTGGACGGAAAAATAGGGACAGTTGGGGTTTTTGATGTCCCCTCGAGTGCTGGGTCGTTCGAAGGTGAACTATTGCCACGGAAGCCAGGAGGAACCTGATTTTGCTTGTCCGCTGCACTCGATTTTTTAGGCAAGCTAACAGGGGGTATCACCGGAGGGACTTGTCCTTGAACTTTGGGAGTGGTCACATTTTTGCGCCGGGGATTCCCTTGGAAAATGAACGGTGTGCCCCCGTTAGCTGTGTCCGCTTCCATTTCGTCAACGGGCAACGTGGCGAAGGCATTTTGTGTGTTGATTGGTTGTTGTTCTTGAGCCGGTGGAGAAGCGCCCTTCAAAATTTCCGCAAAAGTGCGCTTCGAGCGTTCCTTCAAAGAGCGCTTCTGTTTATCCCAGCGACTCTTATAATTTTCACAAGCTGAGAGCTCGTGTGGGGATCCCCCGCAATATGGACATTTATGCTCAGTCGCACTGCAGGATTTCCCCTCATGTTGCTCTCCGCAAGTGGCACAGCGCTCCTTGTTGGCGCAATAGTCTGCTGTATGACCAACTGACTTGCATTTGTTGCAAGTCATGGGCTTTGGCACGAAGAGTCGCACTGGAAGCCTTAATTTATCCACCATAACGTAGTCAGGGAGGGCGGAACCAGCAAAAGTTACTCGAAACGAGTCGGACGGCGTGAACTTTTTTTCTTCCCCATTCTGGGAAACTTTTCCTAGTTGATGGCAGTCCAAAATTTTAATTTGTTTCAAAGGGAGCTGTTTAAATCTGCCATCACCCTTTTTTATTATTTCGCTCGTCAGACCCGTTTCCGTAATCACCCCCGAAATTTCTACGTTATGGCAGGGCACATAGGCGCGCGTTCAGTACAGCTGAACCGGTGTATCGCAACACAGCACGATGATGGTGTCGATCACGAGAGGCGACAAATTCACCAGCACACAGCGCCCGCGGTGCAGGCCTTCTTCTTCCCGCTTGTTGTGATTGCTTCGATACAATCCACTCGCAATATAGGGAATCCCGTTAGGATGCGATGATCACTTCACCAGCCACGAGAATAACGGTATCACTTCCTTGCTCGATAACGATATATATATGCGTCCGGCGGCTTCGAACTTAGGAAGACGAATGGACATACAAATATGTCATAGCTAAATAAAACCGTTTAAAAACTCCAGCATTCTATCAAATCGAGCGCGATTAGCCACTCATTCACTCAGCGCGACGCTTCCAACGCTTCTAACACACTTCGATTGCTCTCCTGCTCCACATCCCATTGAAACTCCTGTCTCTCACTCTTGCAGTATCGCACCGCATACATCCCCGACAAATGCAGCAATCTCTTATGCTGACAATCAATTTCAAGATAGCGTCTTTCCTGCTTGGCGTCCGATGATAGAATGTGGCCAAGCCCCACCATCGCTCACTTTATATAGCCATATAGTTAACGTTGTAGCGACCACCTATATTTATTTATAATCTCTTTTTTGTCTCCCTCCTTCGCTTTGACCATACGGTTCGCCCGTACCCGTGGTTGTTTGTAATGAATAGCTGTTTGCTGCGGGAGCGCAGACAAAATGAATGGGAAAGTAGCGAATTCTTTCTTCCAATTTTTCATCAATTTGAACTTTATATGAGCTGAAAACCCGTAATGTGTAGCATATAAACAATTGCTGAGGATATTCCCTATCAATGTGTGTATTAGGAACCAAAATCCATTCATTAATTGAGGAGGTATTAGCGTTCAAAAACTGAACACTTTTTCACACCGAAATATTGAAATGGGCCCCTATATTGAAAGGTTAGACGTAGTCCTACGTCAAAAGGAAAGAAGTTTGAAAGCTACAATAAGCAATTTCGGTAGCATGATCCCTTGCTATGTCGTTCTTTTTGCTTTATCATTACCTTTAATGCCAACAAGTTGAGCGACAACGTAGTGCACAAATATAGACTTCGCTTTTGTTGCTAGACGACGACATGCATCATCCACTGACCAATCACGACTAAGATCGTATGTCAAGCAGGTACTCATATTTATAGATTTTTGGGATTCCAGTATTTTTTTTCCAAAGCAGTTTTTGAGCTGTGTGTGTGAGCTGATGTGTTTACTACACGCAGTGACCGTCCCAGCATATCTGCTATATAATATTAACAACCGGATATTGAATTTTGAAAATTCACCACACTCTGTCCAACTTCTATAAGACCACCCTGATTTTATTTCGTTGCAACACAAACAGTTATAATTTCAACAAGATACATTCATACATTGTTGAATGCTTAGAATAAAGTATATTTAACGTCAATTTCGTTTAAAAGAGTTGTTTGTTTATAATAATAAAAATGCTTTAATAAGATCATTTCAGCTGTCCAGTTTCTATAAAACCATTTCAAAATTCATATGTATTATCAATGAAAAATTCAAAACGATCGGCTGATTTACATGTCGATAATTGGCAAACTTGCCATTTCGGCTAATAACTTGGAAAATTCGTGTTGGAATACTATTTATCAAACTCTGCTGAACGGATTTCTCGATATTTTTCCGTGTTTCCAAAATTGCGACACCTTGAGCTCTTCAATCGTGGTGTACCGTTTTCCCTCAGTGTAGATTCTGCGTTCAAGGATCCCCCTAAGATTTTCAACGGGATTCAAGTCTGGAGAACGAGCCGGCCATTCCAAAAAAATAAGTTTTTGGTTCACTAATCCATTGCTGAGTTTCATTGCTAGTATGAATAGTAGCATTATTTTGCTGGAATGTGAATTTTTTGTGATTTTTTTATATCCACGCAAAAGATTCCAGAACATGTATGTAATTTATGAATGATGTGAAAGCTATCTTGAGCTTTCCGGTTGTACAGAATCCCGCCCATACCATGAACGAGCCTCCACCAAAATTCCTGGTTGAAAAATACTGTTCCTCCTTCCATAAATTAAGCCCGTACCCGTTGAAACCATCAGGAACATCCAAATTGAACTTTTTTCGTCAGTGAAGATAACTTATACATTGAAGAACTTTTCGTTATGGTATATATCAAAATGTATTTTGGGAACATTCTTTGTCACAAAATACCATGTCCCACTGTCGGTTCGTGAGAGCTTTGGGTAAACCTAAACGTCTTCCGATGTGAGATGATGTAAGATGAAAAACTTTAACCTTTTAAGCCCTCTTTATGTGAGGATTTTTTACCAAAACTTGACGAATTGTCACCCGAGTTACATTTAAATTTAAATATTGCTTCATTTGCATAAGCGATTTTGAGGTATTCGAAACTGTTCTAGCTATTTCCCGCTTATCCCGTTCAGAGAGCTTCGATTTACGTGGAGCTCTCTCCTTACCGTATCCTTAAGAATTCGCCAAATAAATGAGCACTACTTGATGGGATCGTTCAATCCGACGAGCAAATTCTCTGATACCAACATTTTCTTGGTGAAATGCATCGATCCCTTTCGGCATTTTCCAAATTTATTGATCAGAACAACTAAAACAACGGAAAATGTAACTGGTCTTATAGAAACTTGACACTTGAAAAATACAAAAACATTCGTTTACGCTCAGTGCTTGCACACATACATATGAAAATTTTGCAATGTATGGTAGTCACCAACTTCTGCACACTAGAATATAAATTGAAGCATTGTTTGTTTATAAGGGCTGATTTAGACGATGCCAGTCAGCGCTCTAGTTGAAGTATCCAGTGAACAGAGAACAGACACTCTGTTCAAGTTACTTGTACCAGTATCGAACAAGTAATTGGCCTCTAACTTAAACAGAGTGTCTGTTCTCTATTCACTGGATACTTCAACTAGAGCGCTGACTGGCATCGTCTAAATCAGCCTTAATGATACAAAGTAGCAAGATCATACCCTGGTCTTATGGAAGTTGGACAGAGTGTATGCTACGCGTTAGAACCGGTCTTAATTTTTGTTGCGTCATTTTAGTTGTTGAGAATGCTTGGAACGCATTTTTTAATAAATGACTATTGTTTAATAAATGACTATTGTTTGTTTTTTGTTAATGTTTTGTCCGACACAGTATATAGAATATTGCATGATCATTCTGTCGTAAAAAAAAAATATTTTCGTCAATTCTCTTATAATATAACGAAATCGCAAAATAAAGCTCGGTGTTGTGCTTCGAAAGATGTGTTTAAGACAGGTGATGAATATGTCAACTATACACTATGATCAGAAAGTATCGGGATTTTTTTATTTAAACGTACCGTGCATGTGGGAACCGGTTTTTTTTTCTTATGTTGGTACGACCTTAAGACGCACATCTGTCAGGTCAGGTCATTAGTGTTTGCCTGTACGTCGCAAACGGCCGGAAATGTGGGCCGACAATTCTTGGATTTGGCATGATGATAACGCGCCATCGCACCGAGCACGAATTGTACTGAATTATTTGACTAAACATCGAGTAAATACTATTGAGCAAGCACCGTATTCGCCTGATATGCCCCCATGCGACTTTTTTTGTTCCCCAAGTTGAAGTTGCCACTTCGTGGAAACAGATTTCAATCGATCGATGATATCAAAGAAAATGCGACGAGGGAACTAAAGGCCATCCCTTCGTGGGCCTACCAGGGATGCATGGAGGACTGGGTCAAGCGTTGGCGCATGTGTGTTGTTTCAGATGGATCATATTTCGAAGGAGATAAAATATATTTGCCTGATTTTTACCTCTATTTTGTTTTATTCAAAAATTCCTGGTTGTTCGAGCTTGAAGCATCCTTTCTTCATTACTTCTACTTAGTAAACTCCACCTTTCATACATTACAGTATATCATGATTACAGTGTACAGTATTTTCGATACTAAATCTTAATATGCTTCTCGAATTTCCAGTGAAAATTTTGAATTAATAATCTGCCCTTACGAAACGTTTCTCGTTTCGATCGGGAAATAAACCCATTAACCCGCTCCCCAGAAGGCCACAGAAGCTTCAATATAATCTCAACAGAAATCATCTGTAGGGATTAGTTCAACTCGTTTAGTGTGGTTGTCTAATACTCGAGATACCGCTGCTGGCTATTTATAAATTCGTTTGACGTATCACCCATCAAGAAAAATCATATTGTGTCTATTGTGTCTCTAGGAAAAGTAAATAAAATCAAATAGCTAGTCAGGGATCGCTAATGGGGTTTGTTTATGGTCGGTCAACTAATTTATATTCAATCACATCACACATTGAATCCTATATGTGAATAAATGGCGGCGATTGTCTGGCGGCCCAACAAAAACACTACTGATGTTTTGATGAATTGAACGGCAATTAGATGGTAAAATCTCTTTCGCTTTTCCCTATTCTGCGCATCTATCAGCCGTGAGAGCTCGAGGTTGGATGAATTGGGAACATGAAACGCAAACGATCGATGCTCCTCGAGGCATCTAAGCTGTGTTCCGATGATATTTGTAATCGGCATCACGATTCAGAGCACTTGCTCTTATCAACCACTTATCAACGATTCTCCGAAACGTGGCAGAAAACTTTAGGTCACGGGTGATTCTGTTGAACACAAATCACTTCAAATGTATTTTTTTAAAAAAAAATTCCTATAATTCGGGGGGAGCTGTTTTGTTTACAGCTACGCTTTCATCGCAGTGATGTTTTTGTTCTCACTGACAGAAATTCAATTTTGCGCTTCCTTAGAATTGTGTATCCCTGATGTCTTTGCGCGTTATTCCTTGGAAATTTCGTCTGCCTAATGGTTGGTGACCTTTATTTCTTCTTTATTGCAACGTTGATCTGTTGGGGCATAATTTGCTGATTCTGGACAGGATTGGGGGCAATTTTGATTTCAAGTGCGCCATTATGGGTTGGCAAAATTTCACAAGCGATTTGTTTACGTGTTTAAGTTGATGCGAAAATGTTCTTTGAACGGCGACGAGACGTTATGACGATGGTACATTGCTGCGTCCAATCGTTGCGAGTTTTTTTTTCAACTAGCAATAATCGCACCTCGGTAAAACCTCATTGGTTACGATATCGCCTATCGTTGCGAGTGTTCTCAGAATAAAATCTCGTCGGTGCTTTATCACATAGCCGTCATTTTGTTGCACTCTCCTAATTAACTTGCATTTGGGAATACCCAGCATCGCGCTGTTATCTGTTGACTCATGCGATGCCGAAAAAACGAAGACTGTTTTAAAATAAGGAAATTCCTGAAATCTTCTGAGTGGCGCTTTTGACTTGCTTCCAGTGAATCTCCCAGCCTGCGAGAGGCGTCCGGGTAAGGCAAAATAAGCCTACATGCGTCAAACCTCTGAAATTGGATCTGTGCAAACCCATAAAAAATTAATTATGATTATGACGGAGGAATTTGTAATGATACTCTGCCCCCATAGCAAAGGCTCGTTTCGGTATGAGTTGTTGAATGTTAAATTTCAGCGAATGAATGGCGCTGATGCCCGCCTTCGCGTCTCCGATAGAAAATAACGTGAAAACTCGTTACGCTGGGTCGTTCTTTTACTGAGGTAAGAAAAACTCCAATTCTTTCATGTCAAAAGTGTTTCTCACAAAAACATAAATGCATTTTTTGTGGCTCAATATATTTTTTTCCAAATTGAAATTATATTTCAAATATTTCACTCACATTTCACATATTTCACTCAATATATTTCAAAGATGTTTTTCTTTATATTCTACATTTTTCTACGAGTTGAACATTTTTCGTAGTGCGATTGACACTGACAGTTGATAGAAAATATTACGGACAGGTAATGTAACACGCAAAACGTATTTGTTTACCACTCGCGAGTAACTTTTCACTGTCCGCCTTACACACACCAAGAGTTGTCCTTCCTAATCTATTAGTGCGACAATTTTAATAGTTGACAATTTTTCATCTACAAAAAAATTGGGGAAATCAATGTAAAAGCGACACCCTGAAAGTTTCTAAAAGCTATCGATCTTCGTGTGTGATTGTCCTTATATCCTTATATTCTCCTTTTCCTTTTCCTTCGCGAGAAATCAAATCCCTTCTTACTAACAATAGAATAAGGTGAAATGTAAATACATGTTAGATATAAGATAGGCTTAAGAATTGAGTATGATGAATGTGAGTGTGAACATTGTCAACATATCCTTATATCCCATCCTTTTCCTGAAACAAAATGTCAGCCTTCTAAACTCGAGCAAACTGCGAGTAATCGGTTCTCTACTTCATTAACATTAGAATTAATAAAAAATGTTTATATATACTATACAGATAGGAGTTTGGCTCCTTTAAACTTATGTAACTGAGCCTGTAAAAATAAACGATTTAATAAAAAAAAAGATTGCAAGTAAGTACCCTGAAAGTTTGCACTTTTTTTTCTAAGTACTTACAAAACTTCTCTCAAACTCAACATCCAAAATTAATATTCAGCACATCCTGATTTATAACATTACATGGGCTTAAAAATAACAAAAAATGCGCTACCCTCCCGCACTGATACAGAATTTGTACGAGGGCGGTCCGATAAGTACTTAGCCTCATCGCCCGATGGTGTCAGTATCGCAAAAGAGATTACTTATCGTGTAGTACATTCTCGTAAACGGCTACTTTCAAAATTTCAGCCGAATCGGACTCGTAGTTTTATTTTGACCGTGTGTGGAAGCGGGCGTGTCCGCGAATTTTAGAGAAAAGGAAAAAATGGAAATTCCGACGTCGCCACGACCAAATTCCGGCCCATCCACCATCCACCGTATTCTCAAGATTTGGGCCCGTACGACTTTTCTTTTGTTTCCAAAGTTGAAAAAACCACTCGCCGGGCAGAAATTTGAGTCAAATGAGGAGGCCATCGCCGCCACGGAGGTCTACTTTGAAGACCTCGAGAAAACGTATTTTCCAGATGGCTTAAAGAAGTTGGAGCATCGCTGGGTCAAGTTTATCGAGCTAAAAAGAGACTATGTTGAGAAATAAATCGTCGCTTTTCCAAATTTTTTGTTTTTTTGTAGGCTAAGTACTTATCGGATTGCCCTCGTCTAATATACATGCCATAGCAATATAAAAGAGCGAAACAGGAGACACATATTGCATTAGGCCGTTTTGCTTACTTTGCCACATACACAGCTCCCGTCGCGAACAGGTTCACGTATATGCTTTCCTTTTTACTTTTAGAAAACATTTTCCATGCATTCTTTGAAGATCCGACTTCATTTTATAATGTGGACTTTTTAGGTACAATTCCGATCTGACCTTCAGTCTGAGAGAAAGAGAGGTCTGCTTCCATACATACAAACGTTTTAAAACTTTTGAAAAGGTTTTTTTGTCATTTCATCCTTCAGCACACGAATAATCATTTTTCGTTTCGAAGATGATATTTTTTCTGCCAACGCTAGTTCCGGTGTACATTCACCATTCTACAGAATCTGTTCATTTTTTTTTCGAGGTAACAGTAAATCTCGACGAGTAATGCAGTTTTAAGACATTTGGCACTAAATTTTTTTTTTGAAAACCCTGATTTTCGGTAATCTTTCGTTTTTTTCCCAGAGTGTCGATTTTTGAAAAAAAACAATTTCGAGATGACACTAGATCTCGACGTTTCATGCAATTTTAAGACATTTGGTATCAAATCTTTTTTTTCGAAAACCCCGAACCCACTCCCCCCTTAGGTGACTTTTTGATTTTAAAAACACTCAAACTTTGGCCGCTTTGCGCCACTCTACCTTAAGTCAGATTGAGCTAATATTTGCCATAGGATGTTTTTTCGAGGTGGTGAATATTTTTTATGATGTAACTTTTTGAAATTTTAGGGTCATTTTTAGAGATTTACCATTTTCATTGGCACCCTAGTGAGCATTCACCGATAATGTGGCCGATGAGCGTTGATTGTGGAATACCATGAGCTCTGGCAGGCTGATACACCTCGTCCAACTCTCACTTGTTTTTAAAACTTTATTCATATGGCGGCAACTACCTAAAATTACAATTTTCATTATCAGATGATCAATGATGATTAATTACGGCTGATTCTTTATGAGGGCTTATCCAGAATTATTGACCTTGTATGCAAACAATCACGATATGAAGATGTCTGATTGAAATATAATGTGCGGCAAAGGGAAAAGTTATCGGGAAATGAATGAACTATTTAGGAAAAACACATTTTAGATAACCGTTAAAAAATTTACTCAGAAATTGATTTTAAAATTAAAATTTTTAAAGCTCAAAGTAGTCTTTCTCGATATTTAAAAAAGACATTTTTATTATAAAACCCTTTTATTTTTGGGGAACTATTCTAGTTAAGAAATTTGAAAAAAAAACGACTTAAGTTATCTTCATATTTCTAAGGTTTAGACATTTGAAATATGTCCTAGAAAGGAATTTTCGTAAATCCAATTATTTACCAAGTTACAGCCATTTCATTGATGCGATATTTCATCTAGTATCGCTTTGACACAAAACTTCAAAGGCGTTTTTCTCCGAAATTCTTTCACGTACACGATATATCAAATTCTACTGAACCGATTTATTCCAAATTTGGCTAAAATAAACCTTCCTACATCTCTCTATCGCATGAACTAATAAAAATAAAGATATTTTTAATTTTATATTTTAATCAAATTGAAATCATAATAAAAAACGTACAAAAAAGCAAATTTCGTTTTCAAACGGTTGCAATTTTCGCCAGCTTGTAACTATTCTAATTTTGAATATATTTTTTTCTGCCTAGTTCTTGTTATATTGTCAAAAAATAATAAACGAATAAGGAAATAATAGATAATTAAATAATATATTATTTTATTCATTCGGAGGTCGAAAAAACGTTCAAAATTTGTGCCTCTACAATAGAATACCTTCCTAACAAAGATTGGCGTATGATGGTGCCATAAACATTTTTAATTTTAAATTCAAATGTGAAGAAAACGGAAGAAAATTCAAATGGAATGTTGGATCAGAACATTCATCCCTTTGCCCTTTAATGATCACGGAAAAGTGACTCATATTGAAACACAATGTATGTGCTTCTCAGACATTTGATAGTAATTAGAAAGTTGATCGAATATATTATTATATCCTGTTCAGGCAGAGTGAACTGAGTGCCAGAGAGTAAAAAAAATCACTAAATTTTTCATGATCGGTTTCAAACCCAACCGTGGTCTTTATGACTGCAAGTATTTTTTTTTCAAAATCACGTTAATCACGTTTTTCGTTGATTTTTTTTTAAATCAAGAATTTTTACTTTGAAATACATACTAATCGATTATTTTCGGTAAATAAAATACCGTTTCAAGCCATTAAACCGGTTTGTTTTATTGTAGGGGAAAGGGGGGCAGTTTCGGACTTGTAAAAATTAAGTGGTACAATTTTCAACCAAATTAAAAATATAAGTAAGTTAACAGCCCTTCCACCAACAGCTGTCATACGGTTTGACATCTCCTGGTCGTTTATTACTTACGAAAACAACACAGTGCCCTTTTTCATACACGTTTCGAAACTTTTGAGCTTGAAGTTGAAAGTATTTCCCTAATTCCTTTGTGAACGATTTAGAAATTTAAGTACACCACCTCAGTTACACCACCAAAAACTTTTATTTTATTTTTCGTTGTCTGAAAATGCCCCAGGACTGTCCGAAACTGCCTCACACATGGGGCACATTCGGACAAAAAGGCAATTTTCAAAAATTCGAATAAACTATTCGTAACCGCATCAACGCACACCTCTAACACACTCATATGATACATTGATGTCCAAATGACAACTAGGATGAATTCAGGATTTTTTTAAGTTTACAAAAAATATTAAAAATCAAGGAAAAAAAGTGTTCGAATGTGCCCCCCTCTCCCCTATGGGTATAGTGGAGGAAATTCTTCAGTTTAAAATCCACGTCGACTACGTACTAAATAAATACTATGATTTCATCATCGAATCGATTAGTCATAGTGGATCATGTCTCTGAAAAATATTTTTTGGTTCAGTCAGAGTGGACCAAGTACACTTAGCCAGTCGTGAAATCCTATTGATTACCTTCAAGAGGCTTTTTTCTTGTAATAATACCACTACACGATTTTGTTTAAGAGTAACTAAGAGCTGTAGAAAAGCAATTGGGGAGAATAATTGAAAGCTACTAAAACCCCACAGCTTCAAACTTTGAGTTCGATTTACTCGGAATCATAGTTATGTTACTTTTTTATGTTAAGTTTTCGAAACTGCCTTTCGATAATTATTTATTGATCAATTAATCCACAAAGGCGAAGGGGAAAATTTTCATTCAAACAAAAACATCGCTGTATTGAAAGATGCTACTTTGAAAAAAAAAACTGGGAGTAACCGATTTTTTATTTGTTCCCGATGTTTTTGTCCATTACATCTACCCACACCAAGATAAAAATTTGTTCGTAAAATATTCCATAACTACTCGAGAGTTTAAAACGATGTACATTTTTATGCGTTCATTCTATGTACAGGTTCTTTCAGATTAAACGCTCACGCAATAAATTTTAATAACTTCTACAAAAGTGAACCGATTTTTGTTTTCAGAAAACGAAAATAAAGGTTATTTTAGGACATTTTCGATGTGCCCACCCCTTTTTTCGATAACGCGTTCTAAGCGGTGAATAAAATTCTTCATGCACAACTCTAACATTACGACTTCGATGCTGTTGAAAATCCGAATTATTTCTTCTTTAAGTTCCTCCAAATTTTGTGGTTTATCAACATAGCAACGGTCTTTCACGTACCGACAGAGGAAGTAATCGACGACGATAAATGTTGAAATTCTTACCATAAGAGGACGAAGTTCCATTAAGGCTTCGGTTGCTCGAGTAATACGTTTTCACTAAAAATACACGTTCTTGTAAATTGTACCGTTCTGAATCATATTTCGGACACTTTGTTCTAATATCTTGAAATGCTTAATGCACTGATGATATAACAATAAAATTAATATCACAATTGCTTCTTTAGAGTAATCCCTTGGTTTCACAATCATTTCATATGAGAACTACTGACAAATGAGTTATAACACAATCGGCAAAAAATATGATAAAACTACTTATTATCGTTTGTGTTTGACGTTTGCTTAGCGTGAACACGTAGAATTTACCCGTTCATCAATATTTGAATTTCTCCCGTGTTTCATCAGTTATCATCGTGAACAGTTTACTGTGATTGCTTTGTAAGTGTTTCGCAGTTGACTATAAAATATAATCAAGTGTAATGTAATTTTCGTTCAAAAAATTACAAAATAAAGTGTCCGAAATTTGAATTCAATCTGTTCGAGATTTGATTTTTTTTATAAATAGTGTCCGAAGATTGATTCTTATTCACTTCATTTGAGAAGCATTTTTTTCGATGATTTTTTTAATTTTTTCAATCGAATAGGGACCAAACTAGAAAGGTTAAAAGCGTATTGAACAAATTTATTAAAAATATCCTCCAAATAATACCTGTGCAAAAAGTTTAGATCTGTTTTCTGCATCAAACGCTTAAGCGTCCGAAATATGATTCAGAACGGTACATCTGACACTAAAAACCATCCGATCAGACTGAAGAGAAGTAGCCGAATACTATCGTCCCGAAGTGGGGAATCAAATTGATGTAGTTGGTGTAGTCCTACGACTTTCGAGCGGCTGAAGGTACAAATGAGCTTCAGGACAAGAAATTTGGAAAATCAAATATATGCATAAAACGTCGAGACCTAGTGTTATCTCGAAAAAAAAAATTGGCCGAAATTCGACCTTTTGAAACTTAGCCTGAGTGGAAAAAAATAAATAAAAATTTTGAGTGCTTTGAAGCACCCCTAAATCATGTCCGATTGAGCTGGAATTTTGCACAGATAATTTTTTTTGCCAATAAACAAAATGTAAGTGGCCATTGCCACCCTAATGTACCTATATCACATGTATTACTTCATCACGGAAATAGCAAATTACTGCCGATAAAATTATATATATGATATTATGCCTTTTTGCGCATATCCTACGGGGTACTTGGGTGATACCAAACGTGTCTACTCGTCGTCGGGATTCCCAAACAAGCCCTCATTATAAGAGTCAGTGGGGTTAGCCGATTCGTGAATCTTGTGTTTGCATGAGTGATTTGCATCTACCATTTGCCACTGGAAAGATTCAATCTGATTGGCAGCAATTTCCGTTTGCATCCGTTTCAGTTTATTGTGTATATTATAAACCGAGAAATTACCCACAACTATTTAGGGCTATTAGCAGATGAGTGCTAGTTAGTGATCATATAAAACATCCGCAAAAAAAAGAAAATTTCCACTGACAAACGTGTTGATTGGCGATGTTCTTATATTGTTATTAGATCTGAACATAACATGATGTTTTCATATGCTATCAAGACGATTTATTTAGTACTTAAGTGTAGATAATTCACATTAAAGGAGAATATAACTTGGTTTCAATATAAATTTTGGAAACGAAATAGTCAGTATTTTTTTCACGTTTCAAATGATTTTTTTCTATGGTTAAATGATCTAAGATTAATACGAAATAAATGCAAAGTGCCTGGCCGGGTAAAGGCTTAAAATGTGCCCCCTAACCAAAAATTCTAGCTGTATGGCAAATATTGTATAGGATATTAAATAAGAAATTTTGTCGGTTTTGGCGGCTTAACATAGGATCTATAGTGAAAAACGTACTTTTTCGTTTATTTCACGCCATCCTCAAAAGCGTCGAAACAAAAATTTGAAAAAAAATACTGAATGTGCATCTCACTAGAATGTATCAAGAAAAATGATAAAAAAAAATTTCATCAAAAATTGAAGTACTAAAAAAAATTTAAATTTTGAAAAGAAATTTCTTTTGGATTTAGAGATTTAGTACTACTCTAATTCATATTTAATCCTTTGTGGTCGTATTAAATTTGGGCATGGTTATCGTACTGGTCGGAATTATTTTTCCTTGAAAAAGCATTGACATATGCAAGATTATGAGGAACACAATTTTTTTTCTTTTCTTTGTGAACTATATACAGTTCGGACTAGATTATATGTGATTCGATTATGTACAAATTTGGACTCGATTACATACAATTTGAAAAAAAAAATAATTCAAATATGACTTATTTTAAGAAAAATTGTAACTTTTCAACGTTAAGTTGATATTTAAGAGGCTATTATTTATTTCAAAGGCATGTAAAGTGGGGTAAAAATCATGGTTTTGGGAGATTTTTCTTGAATTTTCACCAGGAATGGTTTATATCGATATTATAGCCAAATTAAGAAGAATAGAAGTTTGGTGTCAAAGAACAAATTGTAGAACGATTAGAGAGCTTCAATTTAATTGACAGAAACAATCAAATTCATTTTCTAGGATAAAAATAAAAATAACACACTCAAAATTATTAATTATTATTCAAACGAAAGCAACAGAATCGTCTTCCGTAGCGTATTTTCTAATGTAGAGCCAGCTTGACTCAACAGAGTCCGAAACAAAGAAATAGTTCTATAACTCTATCATTGTTGAAATTCGAACATATGCGCAGAATGATTTTTTTCATCAAATATGATCGTCTATCACCTCCTGAGAAAATCTGGATAAATTATTTTTTTTCATGTGAGAAAGGTGTTTTCTGAGTTTAAGGGGATGAATCAAAAATCAAATTCTTCTTTTATATTCGAAAAACGAAAAACACTTGAATAAAACGAATAAAATAAAGTTTTTTTGACTCGATTATACATTGGATTTGATTATATCTATACAGTGAAAAGAAATCAGAGACTGTATACAATCGCGTCCGCCATGTATATGTACTATCTACTTCAACATAATTTGAACCAGTAGTTACTCAAATAATGATTTCTGCGTATCCGAAATGATCAGAACTTTTCAATTCAGATGAACAAAGATTTTGTCGCTTGAGACACTTATGCGATTATTCAAATAATATGAGACATGCATTTAAACAGTAGTTCTGAAACTTATGAACAATCTTTTCCATCACACCAAAGTTTTTCAATGGCTAAGTTCTGTTGTTATGATTTTTATCCCACATTCCTATGCATTCAACACAATGTGTTTTGTTTTGTGTGGATGACTGGTTTGTTTGATATTGAGTACCGTTATCTATTACTCATGGGAGCACCGTATTGATTCGTTAATAGGTTCACTAGACATCAAGCTTCGTTTAGGAAAAGCATAAACTGATTATTGGTTGAGTAAAACATAAGATAAGCATGGTTTCTTGCTGTGGTGGCTGAGAACAGACAAACGACCAGAACGGTAAGAAAGGTATGGTGGCTGAGAGCACCCGTGGCCGAGTGGTTAGCGTCTCAAATTATCATGCCGGGTGTTCGGGTTCGATTCCCGTTCTGGCCGGGGGATTTTTCGTCAAAGAAAATTCCGTCGACTTGCACTGTGGTCACGCGTATTCAGGAGCTTGCCCCTCAGAATACATTCAAGGCGTGTTATTTAGCTTAAGAAATCTCAACCAAGTATTAATGAATGACGCTAGTTAATGCATTCGTTGAGACGGCAAAAGTTCCACAAGGGAACGTAACGCCATTCAAGAAGGCTGAGAGCAGACAGGCGACCACAAAGAGTTAAATGTGTTCCTACGGCTTTTCTAGATACATGTGTTTTTTTCAGTGTTGCGTGGTACAAAAAATATTTTTTTTTTATTTTCAAAGGGCTTGACTGGGTACGGGAGTAAAAAGTGCCCCCAAACCAAATCTCCAGCTGTATGGAAAATATTGTATAGGGTACTAAATATGAAATTTTGACAGTAGTACCATATATTTGAGTTCATATATGGTACAACATAGGATCTTTGGTGAAAAATGCACCTTTTCGTTTTTTTCACGCCATTCTCAAAAGCTTTGAGACAAAAATATAAAAAAAAATACTGAAAGTACATCTTGCTAAGGTGTATCGATCAATAATTTCAAACAATGTTTTCATCAAAAAAATTATTAAATTAATTTTTACTTTTATTTTAAATTAAATTTTACTGTTTTGTTATTTTGAGATTCAGTACTACTCTAATTTGTATTCAAATTTCTTCCTACGTCTATTTTAGGTATATCTATTTTTTTTCAGAATTTTTGGCGGTACAAAAAAAATTATATATTTTCAGGCATTTCGAAATTTTGAAAAAAAAAAATTACTTCGAGACCCACTTTGCTCTAATTAATTTAAATTTTTGTTTTTTATATGTATAAATTTTGTCGGTATATTTAGATCATTGCGCTGTACGAAGATTTTTTTTCTCGTATCTTAAAATATATGAGATTATCTTTACGTTGGATTTAGATGGTTTACCAAATTCATAGGAGTCAGCAGTATGATTTATTTGAATGAGCTCGTTCCCATTATTGTTATGCTAGATTGCAATATTATGTCTCTTCTCTAACGAAAAGACAGCGGCATGCGAAATTTATTTTCTTCATGGCAGGCGACATTACCTGTCCTATGCTATGCCATTCGCGATAATAGCCACCATTCTTTCACATCCATTCCTGTCAACCCGGCCCCGACTTTGTACATCGGTAACCCCGGGAAAATGGTCCATTTTGAAGCTTCGCTATTATATAAATATTGCTGCTGACGGGCGACGGCTGTGTGTGTGTTTGTTTGCCCGAAGAAGACAATATAAAACTCTGAGAAGGCTCGAAATTAAGTCGAAATTTTAATTAAATTTTGTTTCATCCTGTTTTAAATTCCTAGCCATCGCCTAACATTGTCTTCACTAGCATTCATAATCATCGTCGTCGTCAACATCGTCTTCATCTCATTCCCAAACGGTCTTGGGTGGAAAGAGTCAACCGAAGCTCACGTCGTTTTCTGGGCCGTAAAACGTTATTCTAACTTTTTGGCCGAAGAAGAACCAGCATCTTGTAAAATCTACAAACCGCTCGAATGATTCTCCGTGGAATATGTTACCCCAAAACTTTTGTGACCTCTTCGGATAGGGAAGGGTTCTTTGCGCCAAATAACGTCACGTCGCTGCAGAATCATTTCGGAAAAATTCGTGTACTAGACTCTTGGTTTTTCTAATTCTCCATCGATTTGGATGACATGGTTCATTGCAAAATAATTCATTCAATAAAGTCACGCCCTCATGCGGCTTCCTGGCAGTGGAAAGAAAAAGGGCAAACAGATGATGAATTTCAACATGAAAATTACACTGATGGTATAATTCTTTGGTACTTCTCTCATTTCACCTAGTAATAATTCGTCAAAAATATACATAACATTATCCAACATCGGTTCTATTAAAACTAATCATGTATTTCCTTTTGCTCACTTCTATTTCTAGACGCGGACTGACTCCACCGCATCGTGTCAAGTCAATTTCAATGGCTACCTTCACGCAGGAAGAGATTGACTTCGTACGACAGAACGGCAATGACACCTGCAACAGAACTTGGCTCGGCTTGTGGGACCCAAAGCGAGCCATCAAGCAGGAGCATCGAGATTTCATGATTGACAAGTACGAAAGGAAAAGGTGAGTGGAGCATCTTCCGAGATTAACCACAAATAAAAAGTGACAAGGGATATGAAAAAAAACATTGGTCGTTCGATAAATCTTCTGCCACATATGTCGAAAGTTCACGATACATGAACATACGTCCATACAAATTCATTCCATTTACTTGCAAGAAAGAACGCAGAATTTAATTAATCAAATATGTGATTCGATTTATCTAAAGAAAGGGTCTTAAATTCCATCCGCTATTTTACAAATAGTTTTCAACTCGAACAGTAACGCGAGGTAGCCGCGTTATCATGATGAAATATCATCGACTCGTATCTAGTCGTATGATCTGGACGTTTTTCCGCAATAGCTCATTTTGAAAGAATCAATTGTTGCCTGTAAAAATCTTCATTGATTGTTTGACCAGGTTTAACGGCTCATCACACCCTTTTGATCCAATCAAATACAGAGCATTACTTTGACACCGTGGATATTCGACTTCAGCGTTGGTATTGCTGGTTGGCTGTGTAAAAAAAGACTTCCTTTTGTGTCGTTCAGGCAACATTTCGGATGCAAAATCATCGTGCGTCTTCTCTCGCTTTCAATTCGTATGGAACATAATTTCTTCGCTTCATTCCTCACCGATTGCTTGTAGGAGCCAGTCGCGTTGTTCTTGGTTTCGCTCACGGTTAACGAAGTTGATATCCTTTCCCTTCTCAGTCGAAGTTGTTTTCTCCCTCGCGTGTTATCTCGTCCGTCCGTGGTTAGACCGAACAAATTGCGAGTTACCGTGAATAACCGGAGACACGCAAACGAGATTGTTGCTGATGAGCATTTCACTCTCGAATATCGTACATTCATTCCCTCCCATAACGTAGAAATTGAGGGGGTGATTGCTGAAACGGGTCTGACGAGCGAACAAATAAAAATATAAGGAGTATGCAAGTTCAAGAAGCTCCCCTTAATGGAAGTAAAAATCTTGGATTGTCGCCAACTTGGGAAACTTTCCCATGATGGGGATAAAACTAAATTTATCCGTTTCGAGTGACCTTCGCTGGTTTCGTCCTCTCTGACTACGTTATGGTGGACAAATTGAGGCTGCCGGTGCGATTCTTCGTGCCAAAGAACATGACTTGCCAAAAATACAAGTCAGTTGATCATACATCAGCTTATTGCACCAACAAGGAGCGCTGTGCCACTTTCGGAGAGCAACATTAAGGCGAATTCTGCAGTGCGACTGAGCATAAGTGTCCATATTGCGGAGGAACCTAACACGTGCTCTCAACTTGTGAAATTTACAAGAGTCGCTGGGAGAAACAGAAGCGCTCTTTAAAGGAACACTCGAAACGCACGTTTGCGAAAATTTTGAAGAGCGCTGCACTGGCCCAACTTCTCCACGTTGCCAGTTGACGAAATGGAAGCGGACACAGCTAACGGCCCAAAAATGTGTCCACTCCCAAAGTTCAACGACAAGTACCATCGGTGATACCCCATGTTAGCTTGCTTAAAATATCGAGTTCAGCGGACAAGCAAAATCAGGTTCCTCCTGGCTTCCGTGGGAATAGTTCACCTTCAAACGACCCAGTACTCGAGGGGACATCAAAAACCCCAACTGTCCCTATTTTACCGTCAAGTACAACTCCCCAATCGGGGTTCATAAAGTTGTCTGATCTTGTGGATCAAATCTCCACGTGTTTTAATGTTTCCGACTCCATCAGAACCATGGACACCGCAATTCTTCCAGTATTAAAGACAATTTTGCAACAATTGATGCGAACATGGCCCCTCCTTGCAATGATTATCTCTCTTCTTCTTCTTGAATGGCGTTAACGTTCCCTGTGGAACTTTTGCCGTCTCAACGAATGCATTAACTAGCGTCATTTATTAATACTTAGTTGAGATTTCTTAAGCCAAATAACACGCCTTGAATGTATTCCGAGGGGCAAGCTCTAGAATACGCGTGACCACAGTGCAAGTCGAAGGAAATTTCTTTGACGATAAATCCTCCGGCCAGAACGGGAATCGAACCCGAACACCCGGCATGATAATGTGAGACGCTAACCACTCGGCCACGGGTGCACTGGGTGCACATGATTATCTCTCTTGATGTCTAATTTAAATGAAGAGGTCGAAGATATCACTGTTTTACAGCGGATTTGTCGTAGTCTTATCCCTAAATTTTTAAATTTTTAATTCATAAGTTCAATTGTGATGTTATTGCTCTGCCCAAAACTTGGCTCCTTTAGAGAGAGGATCTCTCTATCCACGATTTTAATATTAAACGCTTAGACCGTGATGACAGATACGGAGCGATGCTATTGGGGATCAATAAGTGCCACTCATTTTTTCGAATTGACCTTTCACCTATGGGAGGGATCGAAGCTATTGCTTGTCATGCAAACATCAGAGGCAAAGGCCTCTGTATTGTCAGCTTGTATTGGCCTCCGGGAGTTGCGGTTAGCCGCAAGCAACTTGCTGACTTGTGCTCACTTCTTTCTGAGCCACGATTGATCTTGGGAGAATTCAACTCTCACGGAATTGTCTGAGGGGAATAGTAAGACGACAACCGTTCATTGTTGATGATAACCTTTGTAATAGCTTCAATATGAACGTTTTGAACACTGGGGAAACAACACATGTACCGAAACCTCCTGCTAACCCAAGTGCTCTTGACCATTCGCTATGCTCGAATTCACTATCGTTAGATTGCAAGTTGAATGTAATCCAGGATCCCAACGGTAGTGATCACTTGCCAATCAAAGTTTTCATCATCACTGGGTTAAATTCTTCTGAATCTATAAACATGACATATGACCTTCAAGGACACATTGACTGGAAAGAATATTCGGACGCGATTGCTCTAGCCATCAATTCCAGAGATGGTTTACCGCCATTGGAGGAGTATAACTTCCTTTATCGTTTGATCTACGACAGAGTCCCTGGGTATATTATTCGTCGAAGGCCTCCCAATCCATGGTGAGATAGCCAATGTTCCAAGCTTTATCAGGATAAATCGATTGCATTTAAAGTTTTTCGGAAACGTGGAACCATTTTTTTTTAAAGATGCTGATGAAGGTCCCGCCACCTTCCCTTACAAAGGTTTGAGCAAGACGAGTTATCTAAAAGATAATATTTTTTTCTTTAAAATCAGTTTAACAAAAAAAACGAACTGATTTTACTTACAGATATAAATTCAAAAAAATTGTTTATTACATTATCAAAAGAGAAGCCAATACTCCGTCTTGTCCGCCACAGAGCCGATACGATCCCGACTAGGCCCTTGCAGCCAAATGGTCCACCAGAGCATAAGTCCAATCGCCAGCCTAGTTTTGGATAGACAATGAGTACCCCCATACAGAGATGTCGAGAAATTTTCCATCAAGAAAAAATCCTAGACCATTGAGAATTTTTAAACGTAAACAAAAAACAATTTTCTGGGGGTCTCCGTAGCCACATTGGTTGCGCGTTCGCTTAGTAAACGATCAATCGTGAGTTCAAAACTCAGGGCCCTCATTGACCATCTTTGTGTTGTTACAGAATAGCTACGTCCACGCAACAATCATCAGCGATGGAGATCGATCCACGGTCGAAATTAAGATCGATTCATCCATACAACTGCTCTGCTCTGCAAGACACATCGGGCTGCTGTTCTATAAATAACTCAACAATTATCAATCAACTGTCTCCGCTGTCCGGTGGTCCAACTGGATAATGGAAGAACAGAAAGAATATTCTTACGCCTAAATGGCTACTGTGTGAATGTACCATATGTAATGGTATAGAAGGAATACTGGCGAATGACAACTGTGTAATGTGCTAATTATAGATATGATAACCATGTGACATGTACACGATTAAAATTCGGCTCCGTTACATCTAAAATGCTAATGAGCCTTGAATAAATAAATGGGATAAAAAAAAAATTAAAAACTTGATCAAAGAATATTGGCGAAGTTTCATGGGAGGTTAGTCACGAGAAACGTCGATGAAAGAATGATGGAAAGTGGTTCGAAACATGGGAAATGAAAACAATGGAAACAAAGAATATTCACATCGTGGGTTTTTCGCCTTGATCGATGGATTGAAACGTATGACCTACTCTCAGACAAAAAATATGGATTCCGCAAGAGGAAAGGGGACGAATGATTGCCTTGCGTTGCTTTCTTCAGAAATTCAAATGGCTTACGCTAAAAAAACAAATGTCTTCAGTATTCTTGGACATAAAAGGGGGCCTTTGATTCTGTTTCAATAGAGGCTTTGTCAGACAAATTAAACTCTCGGGGTCTGTCGCCTCTATTGAATAATATGTTATATAACTTGCTTTGTGAGAAACATTTGAATTTTTCTCACGGGGATTCGGCAGTAAGTCCCGCCTAAGTAAGGACCCGCACCCTTTTGTACAACTTCTACGTAAGCGACATTGACAATTGCCTTAAACAAAATTGCAGCCTAAGACTACTTGCAGATGATGGAGTGGTGTCTGTCGTAGGATCAAACGAATCCGACCTGCAAGAACCCTTACAAGTTACTGTGAACAATTTTTCAACCTGGGCCATTGGTCTAGGGATTGAGTTCTCCACGGAAAAAACAGAGATGGTCGTCTTTTCTAGGAAGCCAACCAGCAAACCCAAAGCTTCAACTTTTGGGTAAACCGATCTCTCATGCTATGTCATTCAAGTATCTTGGGGTATGGTTCGACTCTAAATGTACTTGGGGTCCCATATTAGGTATCATGTAAAAATATCAACAAAGAATAAATTTTCTTCGTACAATTACCGACACCTCGTGGGGGGACCCATCCAGAAAATCTTATCATGTTTTATCCATCGCTAACTGGCAACGCAAGTGGAACGAAGATGAATTGGGCCGGTGGCTTCACTCAATTATCCCTAGGGTTAACCAAAAACCGTGGTTCAAAAGTCTGTAATCGAGTCGGGACTTTATTCGCACCTTCTGCCGACTCATGTCCTATCACTGTTCGTTAGAAGCACTACTCTTCCGTTTCAATCATGCCAGCAACAATCTCTGCATTTGTGGCCAAGGTTATCACGACATCGAGCACGTTGTTTGGTCGTGCGAGGTGTATCTGGTCGCCAGATCGAATTTAGAAAACTCTCTTCGGGCCCGAGGAAGACAACTCAATGTGCCGGCGAGAAATGTGTTGGTTCGGTTAGACCATGATTACATGTCCCTAATATATCTTTTTCCTTAAAGCCTTCGATCTTCGTGTGTGATTGTCCTTATATCTTTATACCCTTCTTTTCTTTCTTTGCGAGTAGTTCATCTCCTTGCTATAAACAGTAGAATGAGTTGAAATATAAATACACTATACGAATAGATTTAAGAATTGAGTTTGATCATCAACATTGTTACATTCTCCTTATATCTCATCCTTTTCCTGGAAAAAATATGTCAGCCTTCTAAAATCGAGGGGGCCGCAAATAATCGTTTTTCTACCTTACTTTCGAATTTATCCATCGGCTTTGTGTCGCAAGCTGTGTTTACATTTAAAACGGAACTTGATCGATTAATTGCTCTAACTCTTCGCTTTAAAACTTTTTCGGTTGGCTTGGGCGCTTTTTTTCTTTAAGACTAAAATCACACCTTTAAAATCGTCAAAACCATTCCCTACAAAATCTACCGATGGTGCAGAGTCACCATAAACTTCCACAAGCATTCGTTGTGCTTAAGCTGCATTTTTCTTCCAACGCACAATAGTCCAGGAGGTGCACTTAAGTGAAAATTAGCATTTAGAGCTCGACGGTTATTCACTAGACAAAAACTGTCTTCGACAAAGTTGTTACGTATGATAGAGTGCTCATTTTTATGTTATCGAAAACAGGGTGACCAAAATTGTCGATGGAATAAAAAATATAACTTTCTTATCTTTATAGAAAGAGGTTAACATAGTTCGACAATGTTGTAGCCCCAGTAATTCGTGACATCTTTTTACAACAATTTTTTTTTTCTTGAAATAACCCATATAGCGCCTTTTTTCTAGGTTGCGTTAGGGTTACCATGAAAAAACCATTTTTTGTTCTAACTTTTATATTTTAAATTCTACATGCAAACTGTCTTCGAAAGACTTTTAGAGATTACTAATACAAACATTTTGCAATGCAGAGCTTGTCAATATCTCAATTCCACTAAATATTATCGAAAATTGTTTTTGGTGCTTTCTATCTGAGTTGAATTAGGGTAACTATGAAAAAACTATTTTTTTCACTCTAACTTTTATATTTGAAATTCTACATCAAAATTGTCTCCATACGACTTTTAGAGCCTATCAAGACCAACATTTTACGATGCAGAACTTGTCAATATCCTAATCCTGCAGAAAGCTCAAAGTTATTGATGGTTTTTCACCCAATAATTCATGATTTCAATTTTAATATACTCAAACACAAAAAAAAAACTAGAAAACCTAGAAAATAGCGCTATATCGGTTATTTCAAAAGATAGAAAAAACACTTTGTTCTTCATAGATGTCACAAATAACTGGGGCTACAACAATGTTTATCTCTGTCTATGACGATAAGAAAGTTATATTTTTTAATTCATTGACAATTTTGGTCACCCTATTTTTGATAACATAAAAATGAGCGCTCTATCATACGTAACAACTTTGTCGAAGACAGTTTTTGTCCGCACCAGGGCTGCCATAATAAAATTTGTGTTTTTGTTCTCAAAAAATCTTCTTATCTGTGTTTTTTTCTCAGAAAATCTGTATCGATATCTGTATCAACCCTTTGCGATCTTTTGTCTGCTTTTAGCCACCACAGCAATGAAGTATACTAATACAGGGCACACTAGATTACATACAGTTTCGGATTTCTTTTCACTGTATATAATCGAATCCTGTGTATAATGATTCAAAAAATGTTTTTTATTCGATTTCGATGCATATACAGTAATCGTTCGCTAACTGGTCCTGGTTTAACTGGTCTGCTATTTAACTGGGCGAACGTTAACTGGTCCTTGGACCAGTTAAAAAGCACAATTTCGTAAACAATCGACGCCATATTCAAATGGAAGATTTGCTGTGAGGGGCATTCGAATGTAATTTTAAATGTTATGAAAGTTGACATTATTTTCGCACGACAAAAACATTGATTAAACTACAGAAAAACAATTTTCTCAAATCATATGTCATACCTGTTGTCGCACTCAATGCGAAACTTCCATTGGTATCCTTTTATTTATCCAATTACAGGAACTAAGCGAATCAAACAATTCATTGAAGTTTCCCTCGATTTTATTTGACGTTTAACATGCCGGACCAGTTAAAACGCGAATGTCGATTAGTGGTCTTCTCTTTTCGCCCAGTTAGTGAATGTTTACTGTATTTTTTTTAATATTAAAGAAGACTTTAATTTTAATTCATCCTCTTAAAGCCAGGAAACAATTTTCTCACATGAGAAAAATAAATTTATACAGAATCTATCAGGAGGTGATAGACGATCATATTTGATGAAAAAAATCTTTCTACACATATGTTCGAATTCAAGATTGACAGAGTTATAGAACCTTTTTTTTTGTTTCGAAGTACGCTATGGAAGACGATTTTGTCGATTACATTTGAAAGATGAAAAATCTAAATTGATTGTTTTAAATAACATTTTGGAAGTGAAAAACTCAAAAGTTATCAATTTTTAATGTGTTATTATTTATTTTTTCCTAAAAAATTATTTTAAATTAAAGCTTTCTAACCGCTCTACGAAATTGTTCTTTGACACCCAACTTCTATCTTTCTTAATTTCGCTACAATATAGATATAAACAATTTCTGGTAAAAATTCAAGCTAAATCTAAAAAAAACACGATTTTTATCCCACTGTACTTATAATAGCCACTTAAATTTCACCTTAACGTTGAAAGGTTAATTTTTTTCTTGAAATAATTAATTTTTTTTTTATCCCATTTATTTATTTAAGGCTCATTAGCATTTTAGCTGTAACAGAGCCGAATTTTAATCGTGTACATGTCACATGGTTATCATATCTATAATTAGCACATTACATAGTTGCCATTCGCCAGTATTCCTTCTATACCATTACATATGGTACATTCACACAGTAGCCATTTAGACGTAAGAGTATTCTTTTCTGTTCTTCCATTATCCAGTTGGACCACCGGAGACAGTTGATTGATCATTGTTGAGTTATTTATAGAACAGTAGCCCGATGTGTCTGGCAGAGCAGAGCAGTTGTATGGATGGATCGATCTTCATTTCGACCGTGGATCGATCTCCATCGCTGATGATAGTTGCGTGGACGTAGCTATTCTGTAACAACACAAAGATGGTCAATGAGGGTCCTGAGTTTTGAACTCACGATCGATCGCTTACTAAGCGAACGCGCAACCAATGTGGCTACGGAGACCCTCTAATTAATATTTGAAATGTAATTTTTTTAACTGTATATTATATTATATATATATATATATATATATATATATATATATATATATATATATATATATATATATATATATATATATATATATATATAATATACTATATATAATCCAAAATTGTGTATAATCGAATCATATATAATCCTGTGTAATCCTAATCCGACCTGTCACAAAGTTATACATCCCTGCTTTATCATGTAAAAAAAATTGCGGCCATCAAGACACACATGTCGGAATTCAATACGGCCGCAAAGGGTTAAATTTATAAATTCAACCTTAGCATAATAAAGCATAATCTTAGCTTTAATATCAATGATTGGCATAGTTATTATGAATTTGACGATGTTGATGATATCCACATAAAAAATCGTATTCACGGTGCTTTAGTAGGAAAAAGATAAACAGTGTTATTTATTCACTGCAAAGCTAGCCGATGACGCAGACTTTTGCATCTTTTCGCCTTAGATTGAACATGAGAAAGCAGTACTACATGCTATGAGATCGACCAAACTATCGGCCAATTGAAAGTTTGCTATGTGCGGGGGCTCTAACTGTCGATCTCTAAATGCTAATTTCCAATTAAGTGCACCTCCTGGACCATTATGCAAAACAGACAATCAAAACTACTGATACTTCACGGTTCATCAAAAATCAGCTGTCGTCGTCAACTAAAAAAATCGAAGATGATCTTAGCAGCAGTCGGTCAATTCGACTTGGAGTTGTTCTGACCTAGCCTTCAAACAACATGTACACACAGTCTTTCCATCGAAGCAACGAAATACGCAACTCAATCCTTCAATCCTTGACAAGTTGCCTTTCAGTGTTGCCTCATAGGAAATCTCGTTTTAGGAGATGAAAACCGACTCTGAAGATTTTTTTCAAAAAGCTCAATATTTATCGTTTATAATTTATTGACTTTCATTTATATTTTATGTATTTTTTTTTCTGACATTTTTTATGCTTTTGCTTTCAGATATTACCTAGAGCCTGCCAGTCCGTTGAAATCGCTCCCATCGAATACTACTAGTTCGAACAACAATGGAGTCAGTAGTAGCAGCAACAGTAGCAACAGCAGCAGTAGCATCAACCATAGCAGTAAAAGTGGTACCGAGAACTTGGTACCCCTGAAAAATATTACTTTGACACCGCCAACGTCACTGCGGCTAAGCCGAACCAATTCAAATTCCAGTAATGGACTTAGCAGTCACACATCGTCATCGGTCACGAACTCCAGTACAAATATCAAATTTCAGCAGCAGTTCACCCCGGATGACAGTAACTTTTTCAGCGAGCCGCCGAAAATCTTACCGCCAACGCCCCAGAAGCACTCCAGCAATCATCACCAGCGATTGAATGGTACTGTTGGTTGTGGAAACACTTTCGAGCGAAGTCAGAAGAATGGTTTATTAACGAGTACAACCAGTAACGGCAATAATAATAACAACAACAGTATGACGAACGCCAACAAGTTCACGCCCGACACGGATTTTGTGGCCGATTTCAGCAATGCAAACATAGTCAACGTCAACGGCACTGCCAATGCTAGTAGCGATGGGCTGAAAGCCAACAGCAATCACAAACTCAGCAACGGATTCAACGAGAAGCTGGGCAACGGACTTCCGAACGGTAGCAGCGGACAGACGAACGGTGAAATGGAGAATTTTGCTGATTTTGAGCACAACACGATCTACAATGCGGCAGGTATGTTTGCTCGCCAATTAAGTTCCCGGTACATGAATTTATTTTACTTGGTCTCGATTGAATAACAACGATTCAACACTTGAAAGTTGATATATTTTTAATTTATCTCCACATTCTCAAAATTTATTTCCTGGCGTTTGTCAGCCCTTTCATCAGTTTTGACAACAGGAAATTTGTTATCAGTGACAGGTATTGGCATATAAGAGCAAAGTGATTGAGACGCAAATTGAACTTTCATTATAGGTTTTTTTTTGTGAATAAATCATTAACCCTCCCGTACTCGCGCTCAAAATCATAACTCGTATACTTGCGCACGGTGTCACAGACCGAAAGTTGAACTTCGCTGAAATATTGGTATTGTGTACTTTTTTAGGCGTTATTGGAATTTTTTTTTGAAGGAGAGGATATAATTGAATAAAAAAATCCGGGAAATATTTTTCCTTCAACTTCATACAGCTTTAACGTTCAGCCTCTTCAAAACGGTGTAATTTTTAATTCCTCAACACAAAGAACAAAATTCGACTTCTTTGCTGTTCTTAACTAAATGTAAGCAACTGAATATAATTAATGAAAGTATGAAGGACTATGGAATAACATAAAAACATTCTAATGGATTGAGGTTTTGTTTGTGTATCAATCAGAACATACCATAAGTGCATACCCGAGACAAACATATTTTTTTACATTTTATGCAGTTGTTACGTGTTTTTCGTTCGTGGTCATAGGGTCAAGATCAGACTCTATGACCACCTTGTAAATCAGCGGTACTCAACCTTTTTCTCAAGATTGGCCAAAAACATGTGTTAGTCATGGTATTGCGAGCCGCAAAACAAAATAAATAAAGAAGGGTGATGCCCAAGATATGACCGCATTGTGAATTCAGGGCTACAAAATTATAACCGGCGAAAAACAAACATTATAGAAATTCCAGCATGAATCTCTTTAGTACAAACATTTGGGAGCACAGGCAAGGGCCTATGAATGTATTTAATTGATTTTCAAATTAACTCTCAGAATTTATATTTACTGTTGTTGACTTGCTTCCTGTAGAGACGAATGAACTCTCAGAGTTTAAAGTCTCTCTAATTCAATACCTTCCTTCCTTGCTTCCTAGAGCGACACTGAAACATTCTTCTTCTTCTTCAATGGCACTAACGTTCCTAGAGGAACTTCGCCGTCTCAACGTAGTATTACTTGCGTCATTTTTATTAGTACTTAGTTGAGATTTCTATGCCAAATAACACGCCTTGAATGCATTCTGAGTGGCAAGCTCTAGAATACGCGTGATCACAGTGCAAGTCGGAGGAAATTTCTTTGACGAAAAATTCCCCCGACCAGAACGGGAATCGAACCCGAACACCCGGCATGTTAGTTATGACGCTAACCACTCGGCCAAGGGAGCACACTGAAACATACTGAAACTGAATATTCAAGTAGTTTACAGTATCTCTTAGCAAAATTACATTTCCAACAGCATTCCAAAGAACACTCAGAGCGGCAAGAGCAAATTCGAACCGAATCGGAAGTATAGTGGGATGGCGGCATCTACATCTATTCGTACCCCTGCGATACAAATTGTTACCTTTAGTGTTTCACCGAGGAACGCAGCTCTCATCGCTGAAATATACCTTCTTCACATTCGGCTTGAAATGGGCTGCATTTTCAATCCGGAAACGAAAATTAATCGATCGATCGAAAAAATCACCAATAGGTCTTTCACGATTCATCAATCATCCTGTTAGCGATCAGATGACAGCGGCAGCAAGGCTTTCGAAATAGCCTTTCTCAAAGCTGATTGTTTAGTTTAGTTTTCCGAATTTGTCTTTTTTGAGGCTAGGGGCGAATGAAACTCTTCTCCTTAAAAAATCAATTCGCGTTTGATTACGTCGGATGTTTTTTTTTAGAATACACTCTGTCCAACTTCTATAAGACCACCCTGATTTTATTTCGTTGCAACACAAACATTTAGAATTTCAACAAGATACATCGTTGAGTGCTTAGAATAAAGTATATTTCACGTCAATTTCGTTCAAAAAAGTTGTTTGTTCATTTATTGTGCTTAAATATGATAATTTCAGCTGTCCAGTTTCTATAAGACCACTTCAAAATTCATAAGTATTATCAATCAAAAATTCAAAACCATCTGATGATTTACATGTCAATAATTGGCAACCTTGCTATTTCGACTAATAACCTTGTAAATTCGTGTTGGAATACTATTTACCAATTCTACTGAACGAATTTTTCGATATTTTTTCATTCTTCCGAAATTACGACCTTGAGCTCAATGGTGGTGTACCGTTTTCCCTCAGTGTAGATTCCGCGTACAAGGATCCTTCCTATAGATTTTCAACAGGAAGTCTGGAGAGCGAGCCGGCCAGGTCAAAAATTAAGTTTTTGGTCCTTAATCCATTGTTAATTTCCTCTCTGTTATGAATAGCAGCATTGTTTTGCTGGAATGTGATTTTTTTGTGACGATATCGACGGAAAAACGGTAGGAGAGAGGATTCCAGAACATGTATGTAATCTTTGAATGATGTGAAATCTATTTCGAGCTTTCCAGTTGCACAGAATCCCGCCCAAACCATGGTTGAAAAATACTGTTCCTTTTTCCGTAAATCACGCCAGTACCCGTTGAAATCATCAGGAACATCCAAATTGAACTTTTTTCATCATTGAAGATAACCTATACATTGATATTATACTTTTCGTTATGGTATATAGCAAAATGTATTGTTTTGGAAACATTCTTTGTCACATCATACCATGTCCCACTGTCGGTTCATGTAAACTTTGGCAAAACGCAGACGTCTTCCGATGTGAGATGGTGTAAGCTGAGGAGCTTTAACCTTTCAAGCCCTCTTTATGTGAGGATTTGTTACCAAGACTTGACGAATTGTCACCTGAGTAACATTTAAATTGAAATATTACTTTATTTGCATAACATATTTTGAGTTATTCAAAGCTGTTCTAGCTATTTCTCGCTTATCCTGTTCAGAGAACTTCGATTTACGTGGAGCTCTCTTCTTCTTACAGTATCCTCGATGATTCGCCAAATAATTGAGCACTACTTGATAGGATCGTCTAATCCAACGAGTAATTTCTCTGATACCAACATTTTCTGGGTGAAATTCATCGAGTTGTCTTTCTTCTCTCTCTGTGAGCACTTTTTCCTTTCGGCATTTTCCACATTTATTGATCAAAACAACTGAAACAACGGAAAATGAAACTGTTCTTATAGAAACTTGACAGTTGAAAAATTCGAAAACATTCGATAACCCTCAGCGCTTGCACACACACATATGAAAATCATGCAGTGTATGGTAGTCACCAATACCTACAGACTAGAATATAAATTGAAGCTTTGTTTGTTTACAATGACACAAATCAGCAAGATCATCACCTGGTCTTATAGAAGTTGGACAGAGTGTACATCGATGTTTTCAAAGTAAATCTTTAGCAGATAATTTTGTTGGCCTTGAAAAGGACCGATGGGTTAGCGTGAATTTGTAGAAACAGTGTAGAAACAGAAGATGAGTGATTCATTTTTGTTCTCGTGAGAACAATACACAAGATTTACTCACACAGTATGCATCCAGGGCTGTGGGGTCGGACGAAATTCCCGACACCGACTTCGGCTCTTACTATTGCTGAAAAAAAAATTTAATAATTCTAAACCAGGTTTCTCAATAGAAGGTTTTTATTTCTCTAGCCAATAAAAATAAACATCAAAATTTAGAATGCTCGTGAAAACATGATTGCGTTAGTCAAATCTTCAATTTTCAATTTTCAAAACAGAGAACAGTCTTTCTACGGTGAATGAAAAATTGAAAAGAACAAAACCGATTGTTTTTTTTTGCTTTTATTGCGTCTATTAAGTGATCGTCACAAATTAGAAAAAGATATAAATAAAACTTACGCTTAACCGTTCCTACAGGAACAATGATAAAATTTCATTGCATCCCAAAACCGCAGCTTTCGTTCGTGAATTTACGACATAAATTGAGACGAAGACAGTTATATTTTCTTTTTCCACAATTCACTCATGTAGAGTTTCTACTATGATTTCACAGACACTATCCAATCTTTGTCTTGTATAAATGTCGTAATCCATTACAATGATACAGTCTCCAAAATGATAAAATGAATCTGACGGCACCTGGATGGGTATATCGTTAAAGTAGAGAATTTTGCAGTTCCACGATGTTTTTTGCAAAGTGTTATTGCCATTTAGTTCGCTTTATTAATAAACAAAATTAACATCAAAGTTTCCTTATCATGAAATAAAATTTTATTTAATGATCCTAATATTTTGATTTTATTGGGAAATCGGAGTCGGAGTCGGTAAAATTTTTCCGATTCCTACTATGACTCCTAATATAATGAAATTCCTTCCGACTCCGACTCCATAGCCCTGTATGCATCGCGAATATTTTTCTCGTGCTAGACAGGGTGCGTCCCGAGACGATTTCATATTTGTTCCTCCACCCTTGTTAGCTATTTAATAACGCATAAAATCAACAATTCGTACGGATGATTCAATCATACACAAATAACCTCCACATGACGATATGAAAACCGATGCTTCCGCCCGTCGGTGCAAGCTCCGCACTTTACTTACTTCGCGCATATTTTTTGAATGCATTCTGAAACGAAAAATTTTTCACATCCGTTCAACATGGTTGCTAAATAGAAACTGAGGTTTGCCAGGAAGAGCACAATATTTATAGTGATTTTACGGCCATCCGAAGATATGCATCATCCGTTGATCAATCTTGGCTTCGATGAGCTTTCAAGCATATTTCAATATGTTTGTTTTTGAGGTATGGAAAAAAAATAGTTTGAATTAAGGCTCAAACCCTTGCACCCCGAACGTAACGCTCTCGTTTTCGAAATTTTAATTTGTACATCTGTACACCCAGTACAGATGCAAAAGTATTGTAGTGCAAAAATACAGAAGTAATTTCCACCAGATGGCATGAAAAACGATGCGGTGTCTCCACCGATCAAAATTGCACCACTATGTGCGGTATGTATATTCCATTCTTCCTTGGTATCGAGCAAATCAGCTGTATCTGATATCAGCATTGAGTAAGACTTCTGTCTGCCAGCTAGAGCGAGACTGTGACTCGAATTGTGATGATCATGGTTTAAATCATAGAGGCTTCAAAACTTATCAGTACATTCGTCCCCAGCTTTGAAAAAGGCCTATTTGGAAAACTAAACTAAACTCTGAGCCTTGAGAATGAGTATTTGGAAAAACTTGTTGTCGGATGCTCGCTATCTGGGTGACTGATGAATCGTGAATGTGAAATCGTGAAATCGCGAATAGCTTGTCTATACTCAATAAATTGAGAACGGATGGAGTTTAAACTACAATATTCTTTCTATCCACATTGTCCATAGAACAAACGCTGTATTTGCTGTTTGTATCTCATGAAACGTGCCCTGTTTTCTGATTTGGCATCATTTCTGAAAGATTGTTACTGATTTATTACACATACAAAATAGTTTAAAATAAAACAACACAAGATGGGCGAACATAAGAACCCCGTCGGTATAGCTGTTTTAGATATTTAGCAGATGATAAAGGTTGTGGAATAATAAGTTTGCATATTTCAAATATTTTCTGAGTGTTCTTGGTGGACTTAATGCCTGTTTTTTTATGGGGCGTAGTAATACATATTACATATGATATAAAAGCATTTCTGGAAATCCTGCGGTTTGATTTTTCATCGATATAGTTCAGCCCATATATTATAAAATAATTTATCCCCCAAACGTTCAAAAACTGTAAAAAAATAACCATGAAGCATCGATTAATTTCTCTAGTTTACAATTCTTTCACAAGTGCAAGTCTCTCACAAGTGTGTGTATATGTGTGACTTTTATATATATATATATATATATATATATATATATATATATATATATATATATATATATATATATATATAGCGAGTATACGAATGTCAAACATTTGTATTAAGATTTTGCACGTATAATGACGTTCTTATTCTTATTTATATTTTTTCCGGTGACAAAAAGGAATAAAATCAAATAAGAATAGTCCTGTAATAATGTTATGCATTACACCCAATAATTATTCTACAACATTAAAAATTAATTTATACATTTCATTGAACAATATCCTAAAATAGAAAAAAGGCATTTGTCCAAAAAAGTTACTCCTATACTCGCGACGGTGTCACAGACCGAAAATAGTAAAAAGTGACATGTCCCCATCGTACCAAAACATGCGATAAGCTAAACGATGACGAACAAAGAATAAGGAAGCTACTGTGAATTATTAAAACATTGAGTTGTTACTCAGCAATCAACGAATTGTTAGTTTTTCGGTCTGTGAGACCAGTGCGCTAGTACAGGGGGTTAATAATCACTCTCGAATAGTTCATGACGGACGTCTTTGCTATGAACGCGCGAAGCGTCTGTCTTTCTCAGGATAATCTAACTGACGCAAGTCACTTCGTCACTTCTGGGAGGATTGCTTTATTATAGAGCAATTCCATGCCAAATCAGCCGGCTGCTGACTCAAACCCCGCTGGTTTTTTTTGACGTAGGACTATTTTCATTTAGAGTGTCAAATCAGAAAACAGGTCACTTTTTAATGAAATAAAGTTAACCACTTCCCGTACCATTTGATTTTCAAAAGAGCGAACCAAATGCAAACGCTTCGATGAGTCACGCCTCGGGTGAGCGCCTCTGTGCCTTGTGATATGCAAGCGCACCACGAGAGAGACTCGATGTTGTACGTTTTGGCACAATCATTTCATGACAGGGTTAACGTTAATAACTATTTTTGCTGCGAACGGAGATTAACGATTTGCATACCAATCGAATCAGAATTTTTTTAAGATTTGTTTGATATGCTACACATTACAATCTCATAGTCTGTATATGGTTTAAATTGATGAAAATTAGAAGCACTCCCATTTCCCCATAAATATGTTCTGTCCATTTGTGTGCTTTCCCGAACAGAGCTGTCAATAACGGGCAACTTATGCAGCCGCTAGGATAGAAACAACGAAGGGGGATAGCGAAAAGAGAATGTTTGCTCAGTAAACTCCACCCTTGCATAATAAGTAAGCTGTCGCTAGCGTATAAGTATTGCATCTCCTCTGAGGTAAATTCTCAGAATCTAAGCTAAGTCCCAAAAAGTCGATTTTCGGCTAAATTTTTTTTTTGGAGATAACACCAGATCTCGACGTTTTATGCGTTTTTAAGTCATTTGGAATCGAAAAAAAATCGATTTTCCAAATTACTCCCTTAAAAGATTTTCGAAGGTGAAAAAATCAAAACTTTGAGCGCTTTGAGGCAACCCTAACTCATGTCCGATTGAGCTGAAACTTTGCACAGATAATTTTTTGGCCCAATAAACAAAATGTACATGGTCAGTTTTTGAAATTTGATTATGAATTTTTTCCATACATCCATTGCCACCCTAGTGTACATATAGCAAGGCAATAGTAAATGTACTATCAGGTGAGCCAATACGTCAAATCACTCTGCGGTCATGTAGCTGCGGATCATCGAATTTCATCCAAATTGTCGAGAAATGTAATATTTCAGATGTTTGTGATCAACTTTTCTCTTCCTCTCGCTCAGGTAAATATCCCCTCTTCCGTTTTCCACCGTTCTGTCTTCATATACCACCCCCCTAAACCGCTTACTGTCCAAACAGTTGTACCTTTTACCATAGACTCGTCTTGTATTTGCTATAAAAATATAATAATGGCAGCTAGTGGAGCCGTCGAAATCCGCTGAATGTGTTTTACATCAAGCTCCTGCTGCGACTTGCGGTCATTGCGAAAATCGCGCGGGAGAGTCGTCTAGTGTGTTTCCACGCTTAGCTGTTTCGGGCACAGAAAGATTCTGAGAATTTACCTCAGAGGAGATGCAATACTTATACGCTAGCGACAGCTTATTTACTATGCGAGGGCAGAGTTTACTTAGCATATATTCTCTTTTCGCTATCCACCTTCGTTGTTTCTATCCTAGCGGTTGCATAAGTTACCCGTTATTGACAGCTGACGAATTTCATGCCAACTCGACTGGCCGTTGGCAGCACCATCTCAGATAGCAGTGAAACGTTGTGGGTGTAAAGACATGGGTCATTTAAGCAGCGCATACTTGAAATATTCGAAAAATAATTAGACTACTTTTTGGAAAAAAGCCAAATTTTTTTTCTCAATTTTTCACAAAAATTTATTACTTAAAAACTCTGATACCTACAAAATTCTTGCCAAAGGATGAAATGTAGGAAATTATTTAGATTTCCACAAAAAAATACAAAAATTTTTTTGGAAAAAAATTTTGCTGACAAAAAAGTTATTTTAAAAATTAAAATTTATTTTCCTCAAAAACGTATTTTTTTTTATTTCCCAAAAATATATATATATGAATAGTCCTTACAATTTCCAACAAGTCGTCCAACAATACGTCGGTAGATGGACACTTTTACAGGGAAAAAGTTTTTCGAACAACAACTTTTTCATGTTTTCTTTGAAAAATATACAACTAAACCTAATTTTGTTTAAAGTCAAGATAGCGATATAGTGTATCCGACAAAGTTTTAGATCTTGTTACAATATGAACTTTTGTCGAACACATCAACTTTCTATCTTTTATAGTTTTTGGAATGTACGCTATTTTTGTATGAAGACTCCTGAAAAAAATAATGTTTTGCTCGTAACATTTTCGTGTGTAAATTCTCACGTTTGACATGTTCTTGATATATTTCTAAATAGAGAAAAATTAACAGAGCATGTAAATTGCGATAATTTATACATAAAAATGTTACGAATTAAACATTAATAGTGTTTTTTCAAAGAAAAAAAATTAAAAAGTTGTTGTTCGAACAACTTTTTCCATGTAAATGTGTCCATCGTCCGATGTATGGAAAACTTTTTGGAAACATTAATGGCTATTTATATCTTTTTTTTTTCAGAATTTTAAAAGTATATGTTTTCGAGAAAAATGAATTTTAATTTCCAAATTTTTATTTTTTAATGAAAATTTTTTCCAAAAAATTCTTTGATAATTTTCAATGAAAACCTAAGTAATTTCCTACATTTTGTAATTTTCATCAATTTAAAGCATATACAGGCTCTGGGATTGTAATGTGTAGCATATCAAACTTATCTTAGAAAATTTCCGATTCGATTCGTATGCAAATGGTTAAAATCCGTTCGCGGCAAAAATAGTTGTTAACGTTAACCCTTTCACGTACAACATTGAGTCTCACTCGATGTGAAATGATTGTGTAGAAATTTCATTAACATAATTTTCTCTATAAAAAAATGTTATATCTCGAGAACGGTTAGTCCTTAGATGAAATGTTATGTATAGTTTTTCATGTAGAATCGCATGTAGACTGAAGGTTTTATGTTACTTTCTATAAATGGCGAGAGTTTACCACGGCACGATTGTAGTTAATAATTTTGAATACGCTCTTTTGAAAAATGAGACGTAATTTAAGGGGGAACCCTGGCTTATGCCCTCAGAAATGTTGTCCTAAAAGGATTTTTCGATATTTGATTTCTATGGAATGTTACAGCCAAAAGTATGAAGTCACTCCAAGGGATATAGTATTACGGTACGAATTTTGAAAGCGTTTTTCTCGAAACCATGTTATTTTAACTCGTGATATCGATATCTCAGGATCTATTGAACCGATTTGGCTATTTTTTTTTATCAGCATGTAAAAATGAATTATCTAAGGCGTTACATAGCCGTTTTATCTAATTTCTAATTTTCTATTTTTCAAAAATCGCTATTTAGAGATTTTAGATGAAAAATATTAATTTTTTAACAAAAATGGCCACCGTTTTGGCAATTTTTCGAAGTTTCAAAAACCCCTATGTAACGCTTTATGTATTGTCCTAAAGTTTTCAAATATACATTGGAATTTGTTCTACGACACCCCATTGCTTCAGAACCGATACCACCAGCAGGGTACCGATTTTCAGACAGCATCTACGCATCCAACTGTCAACAGCTTCATAATCATTATTCGTGCACTCAAAAAATAGAAAATACATCTTCAAATATAAATAATTAAAATACACGAACACTTCACTTTATTCGTAACATCCGAAAAAAATCCACTAAAATTCATTATTTTCCGACCTTCCAGACAGGGGTCCCCCTTAAATTGGTCATAGGATAATGAAAATTGTGATTTTGGGTAGCTTCTATCACATGTACCAAATTTCAAAAAAAATCCAAGAGAGTCGCGTCAAAATTTGCTGATTCGGCATGGAATTGCTCTATATGGAAATGAGGTTACTTTTTTATTTAAGTTTTGTTTTTGTAATTTCCCGAAGTTTAACGAATGATATGAACTTGTGGTTGATCAACTGACGTGCCTTGCGGAATCCTAAGAAGATTTGCTCCTCATCAAATCAGAATGGAATTCGCATTTTTTTTAGATCAGGCGTTCAACATATAAGAGAGACATATACGTGTGAGAAAAACAAAAAAAAAAGGTTTTCAAAATCTAGTGGTTTGTAAAATCTTGGTTGGTACAAACATTTTGGTTTTTTTTTATTATCATTACGGTGGGTTAATAGAAAGCAATTTTACATATAGCCTCATTCATCGTTTGGGCCTGAATGAGACGATATAATGCTGCTTTCGACAGAACCTTTTGGCGATCATGACATTTTATCTACGTTCTCTTTTCTCTTCTTTCCTTTTCTATTCATACCTATCCATTGAACGTTCATAAACGCGCATGCAATCTGCTAAAAACTAGAACACTTGAATGAATCCTTCTTTGGCAACGGCACCAACATCGATAGCAGCACCACAACCAGCAGCAACAGTACGACCAGTGTTAATAGCATAAATAATGATTTATTCATAAATAACTACAGTTTGCTGAATCATAACAACGGCGGTGTTGGTGTCAATATTGGAGGATCTGTGGATGGTTCTAGTATAGGTAGTGGTGGGGGAATCGCTGATCTTTCGAATCTTAAAAACGCACAGTTCACAGCTTTCGGTGAATATCAAACCATCAACGCGCCGAACTGTTACAGAGGAAGCCCAAGTTATGGGGCAAATCTGGCGAGCAATGGGTACAGCTGCTTGCAGAACTATCATCCAAGCAGTGGCAGCAGTAGTCTCAATTACCCCACCAGCAATAATAACACCAATGTCCAGTGGAATCTGTGGCAGCAGTTCAATCAGTGGCAACCGAACGAACAGCCGTCGATGTTTGGTAGCATGGGGAGTCTGAGTGGTAATGGACAGAGTCAACAATCCACAGCAGCCAATGTAGTAGTGAGGCGTCAGCAGCAGCACCCACAACAGCAAAGTCATCAACAGTCAGAGCAACAGCAGCATCATTGCTCAAATCAAAATCGATGGAGTAAGTGGTGTCAAGGCGTTGATGCCTCATGCATTGCTAGTAGCACGATGATGTTTTTAGTAGAACGCTGTTTTTAATCAGCTCAATTTTGTCCTTTCCAGAACTTCATTCATTTCGTTCTGTTTGTTTGTGTATCATTAGTTGTCATTACTTGCCCAAGATTGTTTGCATTATAAAGTCCTCAGACATTAATGTTGCTAATTCATATTTTTTTTTCAAATGTACGAATATTATACGTTTTCATTGCTTCTATGTTTGTTTTAATTTAAAGAATCATCTGTGTTCAAATATTTTATCCTCCGGCGATATCCTTCTTTAAAATGCGTTCCGGAAATATCATGTCCGTCTGGACCGCGTCGGTACCTGCGGACTGATAGTGAACTTTTTCAAAACTCATTTCATAACTTTGTTACTGTCTTTCTCAGTACTGATACTCTAAGAATGAAAAGTACACTGTCGGTCCGATGAGACCGGCGCGAATTTGAATTCTTGTGGTGTGAATAAAGGTTTTTAAATGCGTCAACATTAGAGTATATTTGTTTTGCATAACTTATTTTCCAGGTTATTAGAGTTTGGAGAATGAGTCATTAACACAACACGAATCACACGGATCAACATTTGTTAATTCCTCGTTAATTATACGTTAAAAATCCTAATTAATTATACTTAATATCTCAGTAATTTTGATTCCAGTGTAGATCATACAAGTGCTTTTCCAGCAAAAAAAACATATTCTACACCGCGTATAGAAATATTTAATGGATTTTAGAGAACCCTTCGTGCGATAAGGTGGATACATATCTCCGGTTCGGCATAAGTGAGCTAATTGAAATCTTAAATTAGAATCTCCCTAGTTGATTCGATTAAGTCAAAATACTTCTTATGCCAAGAAGTTTCTCAGCTGCAAAAGTTAATAGGGTGCTCAACTTTACGTACGGTATAAAAACGATTTTGGACCCCCTGCTTAAATAACGTAAGACATATCCCAAATAAGTAGCAAGTTACACAGTATTACTGTCCAGTATTCTAGTGACATATTCCTCGTTCCTCGTAGTTTTGTTTGAACACTCCACATTTGAAAACATCAAGTGATTGCGAGTATACTTTGAGCATCGGCCATATTTCGGCCGATAACTAATGTATGATATGCGGCTGTGAAGTGAATGGAGATGTGGTTCTCAGGAACATGATAAAAATCTGGTCTGTTGTCGAGTAACCGGGCATGAAGCCGTCCTGATAGCTTTCCACAAATGTTACTGTTCACATTAACCCTTTCGTCGCCCCGTCACCCAGATATGGGTGACACTTTCGTCGTTGAAATTGAATAGGATTTTTAACCGGAATTGGATAGAATAGGCACCTAAATGTAACTATAAGATATGTAGAAAAATAATAAAATCATAGCAATATTATTATAATGTTTATACTATACTTTTTATTAATGTATGAATGGATGGTTTGTACTGCAGTTTTTCGCAAAAACCATATAATATGAATTTGGCATGTGTTATTGTTGTAGATTTGTCTTCAAATTTAAAAAAAATAGTTAGATCATGTAAAAGTTGTCTACAAACTAAGTTTGAGCTTCATTTAATCATTTATCAGCAAGTTGGGCGCAGCAAGAAACTCAAAAACGTCGCTTTGGGCGACGAACGTGTTAAACAGCGGAAATGCTCTGGGATAGAATCACACGGTAGTCCTCCTTCCTTGTTTGTGTTAGAGAGCCTTTTTACCCCTTTCTTCTACACCTGCAATAGCACTCATTTTGTTTTCTAACGTTTGCATTAAAAAATGGATTTTTTTTTGGATGGTGTTAAAAAAACTAAGACAGATAATTGAGTTTGATAAATTTCCCATGGAAGGTAATTATATTAGCTTACTTGCAAAAAAATCTACACCCTTGCGAGCGGTCTTCCGGCAGCTAACCGGAAAATTCGCCATGGCGGACAAAAACATTCGTGTAGGCATATTTTTGAGTTCTTTCTTCGTTTTATTTATCAATTACTTCTCAGTTTTCGCGACAAAATTGTTGGAGCAGATCTTACGCTTCAGATTTACCCAGAAATTCTCGATGGGATGCAGCTGGGGGACGTTGGGCGAGTTCGCCTACTTGGTACCACATCGATATTCAGCCGCTCCATCTCTTCTAACGATCGCTTCGAGGAGTGGGCCGACGCCAGATGCGCGTATATAATGACTTTCTCAACCTTAATCATAGTAAGGACTGTATCGAAAAGTAATTAGCTACTTTTATAATGATTCATTCAAAAATGGGTGAACTTGTTTTAGTATGCATGCAAGTAAAAGTTTGTTTACATATGAACAAAAGTTTGTGCAATCGATTCATTCCGTTTAAGTTGTTCGTTTTCGCTATGCAGCAATTCCAAATGAAATCGATAAATGACAAAACATGAGTATGTTTGATTCGAATGAAAGTGTGTATTCCGTTTGGGTAAGAGGAAATATGAGTTTTCCACAGTAATTGGGAATTTTTTTACTCAAGCGTAACTATTGAAAAGGGCGTATCGATTTGAGTAAGAGAAATCTTTGATAATTTATATCTTAAAAACTTAGAAAGAGTTATAGAGTATTGATGGTTGAATATGAAAAAATATACACTGAGAAAAAAAATTAGTACTCTTTTTTTTATTTACAAAATAAAAATTCAATTAGCAATATCCAAAAAACATATTTTTAATTTTTTTTTAATTTTTTCATACAAAATAGAAGTCATGCAGAAAATCAGAAAAATGGGCTCAAGATGGTAAAACCATTTTTGACGAACTTTGAGGAACATCGAATTTTTAGGAATTTTCGAAACTTCGAATTTTTGTATGTTAACAATCATTTTTAGCCACAAATTATGAATCCTGATAAGATTTAAAACAAAAAAGATTATTATCAATCTCCTTCTAAATGTAGCCATTCTCGAAATATTTAAAAAAATATTTCTAATTTATTGTCTTTTTAATAGTAAATAATCCCTTTTAATATGTTTGTCGTGTTATACGTCATGTTCATGAAATTTTATGAATTATATTAATTTCCAACAACTTTTCCAAATACATCATCATGGTTCATTTTTTGACTCAGGCGTAACTTTTGAAAAGGGCGTATCGATTTGAGTAAGAGAAATCTTTGATAATTTATATCTCAAAAAATATGAGTCGTACCGAAATAGTGTGTTAGAAAGAGTTATAGAGTATTGTTGGCTTAATTTGAAAAAAAAATATACACTGAGAAGATAAACTAGTACTTTTTTTTATTTACAAAATAAAATTTTAATTTGCAATATCAAAAAATATGTATTTTTTAATATTTTTTTCAAATTTTTCATATAAAATAGAAGTCATGTAGAAAATTTAAACAATGGGCCCAAGATGGTAAAACTATTTTTGACGAAATTTGTGGAACATCGAATTTTTAGGAATTTTCGAAACTTTGAATTTTTGTACGTTAGCAATCATTCTTAGCCACAAATTATGAATTCTGATGTGATTTAAAACAAAAAAAGTTATTATCAATCTCCTTCTAAATGCAACCATTCTCGAGATATTTGAAAAAAAAAAATATTTCTAATTTATAATCTTTTTTTATAGTAAATAATCTCTTTTAATATGTTTGTCGTGTTATACCGTCATGTTCATGAAATTTTATGAATTTTCTTATAATTTCCAACAATTTTTTTGATTGATTGAAGTTTGTATTAAGATAAAAAAGACTTTTTAGTTTCGCTACGTTTTGTATTAACCCACATGTCTTCGAATGTTTCGTAACGTAACTCCTAAACATATGTCTTTACCATAACGATGTATTTGGAAAAGTTGTTAGACATTATAAGCGAATTCATAAAATTTTCGGAAAACTCTGAAGCAAGGTTGGAAAATTCGGAAAATTTAATTCCCATGTGTTCTACTATTACATCATGATAAGCGTTGTTAGTTCATTTGATGATCGCGCTAACGAAATTGATCTTTGTTCGAAAGTAGAAATGGATTTTCAAGCGAAATAACGCACTCCTATATCTTCTATCTATATAAATAAAAATGAAAGGCCAAATGTGTTGGTAAGCGGAAAACTCGAGGAAGGGATGGTCCGATTTGAGCAGTCTTTATTTTGTTGTATTTTCTCTCACCATCTAACGTAATTCCGAGAAGCAAAAGATTGAATGCAAAATTCTCCGAGAATATATGAGCGGAATCGAGACAGTATTTTTCCGTTCAAATCGAGAATGAACTTTGCGAAGATGATCGGTGAATGTTTTCTGTCTCAAATAAAGTGAGACATAAACGAAGAATAGAAGGGTGAGCTTCATCTGTGAATGAGTCTTGTTGAACTCAAATGTCAAAATGAACAGACATTTATAATAAAAAGGTTATGATATCATAATTTTAAAGACTACATTCAATATAACTTTAAAATAAACATGGTGCAGAATAATGGCTTTTGACTGAAAAGGTATTTCAGTATATTGATAAATTTACTATTTCATGATTTGTTGTGCACAATCGAAAGCACATTTGAAGAACACATCATGAAAATGATGCATACCATTTTTATTGCACCGACATACAAATTTTTCTGTTCAAAATTACCTGTTCTTCAAAAGTTGTTGAAATAGCAGATTTGTTGTGATTTGTTTGAAAATTTCTGCTTGATCCATAAGAAGTATATTTCTAGAATCATTGTTATTTTATTATTTTATTGTCGTCAATCAAAATTGTAGACCAATACATTCTTAATACTACTTAAAACTAAAAAAAACTAAAGAGAGCTGGCTGGATAATTTATCCGTTTAATTCAAAAAACGATTCTAACAAGTTACATAATCAACAAATTTTTATTTATTGATTTATTTATTTATTTCGTCAAACCAGCGTAGACTAAATATGCTGCCCAAATATTATAGTGAAATTCAACTATATCTTATTCTATTCAAATAGGCTTTGAGCATTGACCATGACATGGTTACATCAATTATTTCACTGTGTTCTTCATACGATTAATAGGACTATATTTAGCATAATTCGTTCTTCGGTAATCTATGTAGAAAATGTTAGGGTTTCTCAGGTGCATAATCGGTGCGTAAAAATTTAGGTTTCCTAATATTTCTTCTGAGTCCACTCGTTGTGATATGATGTCAATAATAAATAGAATCATGGTAGAGTTCCGACGTTCTTTTAAGCTTTTCATATTGATTAGCATGCAACGTGCTTCATATGGAGGGAGATGGTATGAAGACCAGCCTAGTTTACGAAGTGCAAATAATAGAAATTGTTTTTGTACAGACTCAATTCTGTCTTCGTGTATTCGAGAATTGATCTGACGTATGTTATATACAATGTTTTTATTGTGTACGGATCGTGGAAATGGTAACTAAAGCGTTTGATGAAGCTCAATATATTATTTGCTCTATGGATGATTTTATTATAATGATCAACGAAGGTTAGTTTTGAATCTAAGACCACGCCTAAGTCTCTTACTCGTTGACATCCACTGATGGGTTGATTTCCCAGCTTAACACCATTGCTCAATGGTGTTCTTCTTCTTGTAAAAGTCATCAAAGTGCATCACATCTATTGAGTGTTTTGGTCGAAAAATTATTCAAGATTACCTTAGCATGGGTTCCCTCTCATTGCTCGATTCCGGGGAATGAGAAAGCGGACTCGCTAGCTAAGGTGGGCGCTTCAGAAGGCACACTTTTTGAAAGGCAAATTGCTTATAATGAATTTTTTCACATTCCTCGTCAGGACACACTCGTTAGTTGGCAGCGCATGTGGAGTGAAGATGAGTTCGGTCGTTGGTTACACACGATTATCCCTAAGGTCTCGACGAGTGCATGGTTCAAGGGATTGAATGTAGGTCGTGATTTCATTCGCGTGATATCTCGGCTTATGTCCAATCACTACAACCTAAACGCGCATCTCTATCGCATTGGGCTCGCAGCAAACAATCTTTGTGATTGTGGCGATGGCTACCACGACATCGAGCATGTTGTCTGGGCCTGTATCCGGTTCCATGCTGCTCGCTCTCAGCTCTCTAGAGCACTGAGAGCACAAGGCAGACAATCGGAGATCCCCGTCCGGGATATCTTAGGTAGCCGGGATCCTGATCTTCTGCTTCATCTATACCTGTTCCTCAGAAACGCCGATGTCAACGTTTAATGATGTTTCCTTCGTTGTGTCCCCGTTTCATATCCCTCCTATCCGATCGATAAACTTTTACTTAGTCGCGGCAATACATACACACACTCTTTACAGATGCACGGGCCAAAGGTTGTGCAGTCCACTGATTATTCAACAAGAGCCAAAGGTTGTACCGCTCATGACAATTCTACACGAACTGATGATTGCGCCGGCTAGTGACCATTCTATCCTGGATTCCTCGAGTCGAGAAAGACGCACCACGCTAGATATGGGGTACAGACTAGGGAGCGTTGCTGATTAATGGTCAGCTGCATCCCAATAGGAAGTAGCCCGTGTCGGGCACACGCATAGAGCATCGAAGACTGCAACATACCAATTATGAGAACACTTGTAATACTAACCTCGAGCCAACCGCGAGTAATCGGTTACATATTACTAACAAGTTGTAAGACAAAAATTGTCAAAATATTGGACTCCCGGCCCCGTCAGGCTAACGCCACATGTGCCTTAATAAAAAATATATTTTGGGAAAAAAAAGTGCATTTCCTAACATTGAGCTCTAATAAACTCTTAGTGAACCAATTATAAACTATGTTAACTTCATTTTGGAATGTTTGAGAGTCTTCTTCATTCTTTATTTCCATATACAGCTTCATATCATCTGCGTAGATAAGTGCCTTAACACTATTAAGAAAAACGCAAACGTCATTAACAAAAAAAAAAGAACAAAAGTGGCCCCAAATGAGAGCCTTGAGGAACTCCGGATGTAACAAATATTGGTTTTGAAATTTTCCCATTAAACCTTATTATTTGCGTGCGGTCAGTCAAATATGATTCTAGCCATTTCAATAGCAAATTTGTTGTTGATCGTCCTTCGAAAAAACCGTGTTGTTTATTCGTAATTCGTGTTTTTAGTTGTTGAAAAAGTTTTTGGTTTATTATGGCTTCAAACGGTAACGGTATTGAATTAAAGAGACTTTAAACTCAGAGAGTTCATTCGTCTCTGGCTTCAAAGAATTTTGGAATGCAATAAATAATTGCTACTCCACGATAATTTCTTACATCGGATCTATTACCGGATTTGAATATAGGTACAAGAAAAGAGTTTATTGAAAAGCCATAAAAGTGGATGAGTTAATTCAGATGCCAATTTTTTTTTTATAGAAACCGATGGAATTCCGTCAGGACCTGACCCTTTTGAGACATCAAGCTCATTTGATGCGTCCAAAATTTTAATGTAAGTTAGTTTTCTGGCTCCAACATCACATGAAAATTCTGGAAGAAATGCAAAGAAGTCACGATCTCGGTCCTCCTCAGCTGTTTCAATATAAACTTCTTGAAAAAATGTTGCAAAGAGGTTGCAAATTTTTTCTGAGTGATTCCCCACAGTATCGTCAAGGTGCATGTGTGATGGAAAACCATCGCTTTATAATTTTGTTTTTATGTAATTAAAGAAACTTTTCGGGTCAGACTTTATGTCCGACTCTGTTTTTAAGTTGTAATCTTCAAAAGCGATTTTAACAGTTGAGTTGAGCTGTTCGCAAATGTTCAGATATTTTTCGAGATTAGCGTCAGATTTGTATTTCTTATAAATTTTTTGTGCCTTCTGTTTTTTATTTTTTAGATTCTTTATGTTTTGATTAAACCAAATCGGATACTTTGTGTTTATATTTCTCCTTTTTCGTCTAAAGGGTGTGTCACATCAAATTGCATCACGGAAAAAACGCTGTAGAAATTCGCCCAGTAGACCGATCCTTTTGAAAATTTTAGACAGTAAAATAAAAACTATTAAACGGCTATTTCTCTATTGGGCGAAGCTCCGGCGCGTTGGACGGGTTCATTTGCTTTGGCACGAAGGTGACCTCGTTGGCTTCGTACCACTCCAACACGTCCTTTGAATAGTGGCACGAAGCGAGATCCGGCCAGAAGATGGTCGGGCCCTCGTGCTGCTTCAATAGTGGTAGTAAGCGCTTCTGTAGGCACTCCTTAAGGTAAACCTGCCCGTTTACCGTGCCGGTCATCACGAAGGGGGCGCTCCGCTTTCCGCAAGAGCAGATCGCTTGCCACACCATGTACTTTTTGGCAAACTTGGATAGTTTCTGCTTGCGAATCTCCTCCGGAACGCTGAATTTATCCTCTGCGGAGAAGAACAACAGGCCCGGCAGCTGACGAAAGTCCGCTTTGACGTAGGTTTCGTTGTCCATTACCAGGCAATGCGGCTTCGTCAGCATTTCGGTGTACAGCTTCCGGGCTCGCGTCTTCCCCACCATGTTTTGCCTTTCGTCGCGGTTAGGAGCCTTCTGAACCTTGTATGTACGCAGGCCCTCCCGCTGCTTGGTCCGCTGGACGAATGAACTTGACAAATTCAGCTTATTGGCGACATCCCGGACCGAACTTCTCGGATCACGTCTAAACTGTGATCTTTTTCACTACGCGCTTGTGATCTTTTTCACTGACGGAGCATCCATTTTTGCCGTTCTTCACCTTCCGGTCGATGGTTAGGTTCTCGAAGTATCGTTTTAGTACTCTGCTGACCGTGGATTGGACGATTTCCAGTATCTTACCGATGTCCCGATGTGACAACTCCGGATTCTCGAAATGAGTGCGCAGGATTAATTCACGACGCTCTTTTTCGTTCGACGACATTTTTCCAAATTTACGAAAAATTTACAGTGAAGCATGGCCAACGTGATCTATACACTCTTATCTGATTATAAGCGAAAGCTGAAGATATAATTCCTAAAAATTAAATTTCTACAGCGTTTTTTCCGTGATGCAATTTGATGTGACACACCCTTTAGTTGGTATCTCCTCCTCTATAATTTCATTGATCATCGAGTAAAAAGTCGTCACTGCTACTTCAATGTTTTCCACACTTGTAAATATATCCTGCCAATTGATATAGTTAAGCTTACACCTAATTGATTGGTAATTTGCTTTAGTGTAATCAGAGACTTCCTCGAATTCATATTCAAATGGTTTATGCGTGTTATCTATAAATATATAATATTCGATAGCTGTGTGGAAAACTTCATTTTTCCAAAGTGGAGTTAATGATTCAGTCACACAAAAATCTTCGGTCATATTTGTCATTTCTTCAAGAAGCATTTCTGTCGATTATGAACATTGTTTATTTGATTCAACCCAAGACCGGCTATTTTATCAAAAATAAATTGCAGAGTCTTATTATCACCAACAACTGGAAGCAAGATAAATTCATTGTCAAAATCAGTGATAAAGTACGCATTTCGTTGATTGAAATCTCCGTATATATGGATTTTTGATTCTCCTAGGTATGGTATATTTTCCTTGGCACTCTGAATTTGAACACTACCACTTTAGTACGGGAGCTAAAACCACCTTCAATTCCGTCTTTTACTCCTGCAGACGTTGAATTCTTCATCTCAGTCTCCTCCACCACCAGGGAATTATTTTTATGCTTCAATTGTAAATGGTTTAGCATATTCGATGAAACACAAAACAAACAAACACCAAACAGTTAAACAAATTTCGCCCTGATTTTTTTGAAAAAATGGTTTAATTAATCGCGATTACTGTGATAATTATTCGATTTATTCATATTTTGATTCTTCATTGTTCGATACAAAATTTCTCTATTAAAATTGTAAATATTCGATTATTTGAATGAATTTGAATGAATCAATCAAATCAAGCAGAAAGTGAAGTGAAAACCAACAAATTTAATCCGGCTATAACCCAATGCAGCGGTTAGTCAAAGATGACCCAAAACTTTATTTAAGAGCAAGAGATTGGTGCCATTCGAAATTGATCTATGTTCCTGAAAACGCTGCTTAAACGTTTGAAGCGTTTGCCCTAAATGAGCTATTGTTTTCTTGTATAAAGACTTCTTACTACAAAATTCATTCACCCCTGTTCTTGAAAAATGTTCTTGGAGCGGTTCCGACTAACGGATTGAAAATGCGTCCAGTTTTCATCGATGCAGTTGTAGAGTAGGTACTGAGGTCTACATGGACATTTTGTAAAACCAAACCCTGGTGAGATCCACTTGCTCTTTTTAGTAGTTATACGGAGACACTTTGGGCCTGATCACGAACGTCACTTCACGGTGAAAACGGAATGAAGTGCATTCAAATTGTATACAATTCATTTCGTTTTCACCGTGAAGTGACGTTCGTGATCAGGCCCCTTATCCTCGTTTCATTATTCTCCAACAGAACATATATAGCAACAGCCATTTTAAATCTGATCTCTCAATAAACCATTTTTATTTTTTTTTTTCATTCACATTTGAATAAATGGTTATTTATTACTTCGATTGATTTTGTGTTTCGTTCAAATAGTAGAACTGCATGCGCTTTTCCACGATGATCCTAATCTAGATAACAGATCTAGAATAAACTTTTTCGTGTGTGTGTAGGTTGCCTTTACTGTCTTTTTTTTATTTAATTGTAGGTATCTGACACAAAATTAGATTGCGACTGAAGTATTTTGAGAAGATACACATCATGATATCTCTCATCTTTTCAGGTCTTCCAATATCAGTCAACTCAAAGTCTGGATTTGGTCTAAGTTCAGCGACACCGTCCGTAGACAGGTATGCGGCTCTGAAAGATTTAGACGAGCAATTCCGAGAGATCAAGTTCGAATCTGAAGTGAACATCATCAATAATAACACCATCAATGGCAACGGAACGAGCAATGGAATCCATACGAAGAGCGATGCATTACAGAGTAGTATAAGCGAACGATTCCGATTCGAAAAGGGGGTCAATATTTGCTGATTTTCTTTATCTTCCAGCATGTACTGCGAATCCCTTCAAAACTGCGAATCCGTTCCAGCAACAGACACACCAACAGCCCCAACAGCAGCAGCAGCAGCAAACACTCAACTGGACCATACCAGGCTCAACGCCGCCAGCGGTTGGTACGGCAACGAATGGTTTCTACGCGACATCACCCTACCAGAGCAGTGGCCACATGCAAACGCATTTACTCAATGGAAACCCCGCGTGCAACGGAGTCGGTTTCACCAACGCCTTCCACTCTCCGATGAGCAACGGATATGGTCAAGCGCTGCCACCCGCCATCTCCCAGGGATTGCCACAAATGAACGGCGTAACAGTGCCTAATGGATTGCACCCGCAGCCGATGAACAACATCTATCGACACTTTAGCAATCCGTTCATGGTAAGCAGAGGATTATATTTCTGGTAGAGAAAAAAATAAGATCTAATGGAAGTTTCCACTTTCTCAGTCCGCAGGTACGACCACAGCGCCGTCGTCAAACTCAAACAATCCTTTCTTATGAGTAGTCTCATAGATTCGCATAATTTCTAGCAGTAGCTGCTGTTTGCTGCTGTGAATCCGAAGTAAGAGTAAATAGTTTCTGTAAATCACTTCGATTTCAATCAACACAACGGAGTATTTGAATTTTATGTTGCACTATGTCCGCGGTTTCCAGAAGACAAGCAGAAAAAGGTGTTGGCCCTACCATTAATTTGAACTCCATTAGGCAGGATTTCATTGGTATATTTATAATATATATATTGGTATATTTATAAAGCATGAAATATGGACGCAATTGTGAGAAAGGAATTAAAAGATCATGCATGCATGGATCAATTATAGTTTTACAAAATGATGGACTGCAGATAGCAATAGAGAATCATGTCGGGGTGTTGAATGTATTCAATACATCATAATTGGATTTTTCTAGTATGATAAACAGAAGGGAGAAACTTCACAAGAGTATTGCCAATGTGCCGAAAAACGAGGTGATAAATTCCATTACGCAAATTGATCATATATAGAGTAATTTTATTTGTGTTTTTTTTTGTTTTCAATTCCACTGAGTGTTGTAGATGTTTTCGACGCCAACTGCTATAGTCTTTCAACTGTTATCGAGAATCTCATGTTTATCACAGATACACACACAGCTAGCAGGGTGAAACGTTTATTTCCTTCGTATATCGTGATCCACGGTGCACTGTTTGAACCATTGACCGGAAATTGTTCTCTGCGCGACTGCAATAGCACAGCAATTGAAGCCTGTTTCGTCCTTTTTTTTGGATTCTAGTAAGAAGTTTTGAAGGGAAGCTTCCGAGTGGTTGAGGAAGTTTCCATGTTCGTATCCGTGTCTCCTAGCCATCTCGCGGTAGAAATCACTATCAAATGGAAGCCCTGAAGACCTACTGTAACAGAAAAAAGCTGAATTGTACGTTCCAACTCATGGTCTTACTAATCGTGAGTGCGTGAAGAACTGTATCATTCAAAGTTTGTATTATCGCAAGTATGATCCCTATCTGGACATCATCGCAACGTCGTCCATCAACACGGTTTGTTGAAACCTGGTGGAAACCTAGAGTACGTAATCTTCATTTGTCCACGCTTTGAAGCTATGCGGAAAGAGTTGCCTCTCCTGTGTGTAGAAAATAAGGCGGACGAATTATGTCGAGGGGAAGGGACATGGAACACTGTGTAGTTCGTCCGCAGTTTTTATTCTGCGAAGGAAATACTACCGCATGACATCTCGTTTCGCAATATACTTATCGTGTTATCGTCTTATTTTATCGTTTGTTGTCAAGTAAAAAAAAGTTTTGATCACGTAGCGTCCCTAGCCCCACTCCAGTGGTACCTGGAGCTGGTCAGTAGTTTCGTGAACAAGACGCTGTTTCGACATGTTCCGATATTTCTCAGACATTTTCGCATTCTAGACAAAGAGGCGATCTTGGGTGTCCAAACCAGTGTAGGAACTGCTTGAAGCAACCGTTACCAGATAGAAACTGCGTCAGATGGAAATTTATCTTTTCATACTTCCTGTGATACTAAAACCACGCCAGAATAAACACTCAACTGCTTCGCTTCCAAGACACATTTATTATGCTCTCGGCAATAGTTATCACAGATCTTTAACAGACTAATCACCACATCTCCCCTCGTTTTAGAAACAAAGACTCAAAGATTACAATTTAATAATGATCTAAAATGTTAAGAATTCAATATTTAATATAATCCACTCTATAAATCGGCTTGGAGGTTTAATCACACGCTTGGGACAAAGATGCTCTGTTGACTTGTCTTCGACACTGGATTTCGGTTGAGTAAATCGTTTGAGTTTACAGTGGTCTCGTTGAAGCCCTTTTCGTTAGCATTGTCGTCAACTCTTTTTAGATGACTCGAATTCCTATCATAAACTTTTCCTGACTCTTCACATTGGGCAGTTACTCGTGGGCCTTGTTTACCTACAACGGTAGAGGCGAATGAACGGCAAAGTTTAAAGCCTCTCAAAAACAAAGAATGGAATGGAATACCTACAACGGTCATGTGGCGGAAGGTAGTGGTAAACTTGTTGGTAAGCATGGAATTTTTCATTAACACTTTATCGCCCGTAAAAATCTGTGATGATTTGGCTTTTCGACGTTGATCTTCGGCCATCTTCCCCTTTTCCTTGATGTGCATGTCTCTATCCCTGTAGTCCGAAGAAGGCAGCGCCGTGTCTATGCTGACGTCATGTAACGATGGTAATTTAGTTCGTATAGTTCTACCGAACATCAATTCACTCGGAGTTAATCGATAGTCATCAGCAAATAATCTCCTGGAGGAAGCGGCCCGAGAAAGTAAATTGCCCCGTCCACCAATGGCTTGTCAGGTAAAGTTCTCTTAGTCATAGGTTCTGGTCGATCTGGCTGGTTTACTAGTCTACATCCTGCACAACCATGGACCATTTGACTAATAGAATGCATGGTGAGGCTTCAGTATATCATTTGCGTAGTTCCATACTCCCTTCTGTATACTTACTCTCTATGTTTGCGTTTCTGGATCATTAGCCGAAGCTATCTCAACCTTAGGAACCTTAGGATGACCTTCATGGAACTGTAGAAGGACTGCTCCTAATCCAACTGGGAACGCGTCTGCCACAGTTTTGAGTTTTGGGTCGAAGTGAGCAAGTGTCTCAATGTTTCCGACCAGCCGAATGAGCTCGTTGAAAACTTTTTCTTGGTCATCTTCCCGGACAAAAGTTGGTAAGTTCGCGCAATTTAAACGAGATAGTTGCTAAGTTTGGAATAAACGATCCCACGTAATTTACGAAGCTTAGGAAGGTCTGGATTTCTTCACAACGTTTCGGTGGACGAAAAATTTGTATTGCTTTGAGGAGGCATCATTCCATTCTGATTGAATCGCTGACCGCTTAATTCGATCTCAGTGCGCTTGACAGAACATTTAGATTGATTTAGAAGAATCCCGTATTCACTGAGCTTCTTAAGGACCTTCTCCAGAGTCATATCGTGCTCCGTTTCTGACTTGCCTGTTACAACAATGTCGTCTATAAAGTTTACCGTATTCTCACAATCCGGCAAAATCTGTTTTAGAATCTTCTGGAACATTTCCGGCGCACAAGAAACCTCGAATACCAAGCGCTTATATCGGAAAAGTTCTCGATGGGTTATGAAAGTGATCAAATGTTTGCTTTCTTCGTCGGGCTGGAGTTGATGAAAAGCGTCCTTTGTATCAAGTCTAGAAAGATATTTGGAACCATTAATGCTCCAAAGTATCTCCTCGATCATCGGCAACGGTCGTGTTTCTCGGAGTATAGCTTTATTCAGTTGTCGCATATCGATGCACAGTCACATGTCTCCACTGTCTTTGATAACAATGATTATCGGTGATACCCAACGGCTCGGTTCAGATACCTTCTCGATAATGTCTTTTCTCAACATCTTGATGAATTGGTTCACGATGACTAGGCAATCCAACGACTGAAACGCCTAGTTGCTTAGCTGTCGACCAGACACAGCCTTAAGCTGTTTGCGCCCACCGGGTGCGACAATCTCTGCGCCAAACATAGCGATTACTTTTAAGCAATCTGTTTGAGCATACGTTTTGAATCTTCGATCAGATTCACGAATCCCCCCGATCACGTGCACTACATTTCTGTTCATGGCTTCCCACGTGCGGTAATCAATGATGTTAGATTTGACCACGGAGCAGTGTTGCTAATGGTCACCATCGTATGACTGTTCATGGAGACGTATGTGCTGTGTCATTAATGAACATCATAAAATGAACAGTCAAACAACCGTCGAACTAAAAATGTCATATGACATTTCGGCTTTTTTTCGTCCTATACATTAGATATCCATCGCCCCGTAATTAAACAACAGTGTTCACGGGGAACGTTACCGCTGAAAACGTTCATTCAACACATTCGCACTTGATAGGGGAGAGTTCGACGGTTGCTTTGATATAGCAATCCGTCTGAATACCATCCATCGTGTATGGATGTGTGAGTGAGCAGGTGGATGTATATGTGCAGCTACGCTTGAATGCAGAATAAAGGGAGAAAAAGAATGCACACCACTGCAGTTTTAATGTCAAATGACATTAAAACTACAGTCATATTAGCCGGAATTGAGGGATGGTTATGAGCACGAATGGTAGAATGGAAATAGCATATTTTCATCGCTCTTCTGGGTACGGTCGACAGAAAGAGAAAACATATAAACGTTTAATTGATAGTCATGTTTGCGGCTGTGCGTTTATTTCTGATGTGACTGTTAGAACCGAGCAATGCATTCTTGGTTACATTCGCAATACATATTGAGCCGTAACTCTTGAGCAAGGGCAGTAGGTGATGGTTGAGAGAAATGTCGACCGTTTACAACACTGCCACGGAGTCTCTTTGCATCTCGATTAGCACACCGCCTACTTTGACCCAAATAAACTCATCTGAATCATTCCCAGAAGAAACCGGGCCTGATTCTCGAATACACTTCACGGTGGAAACGAAATAAACGGCACGCCATTGAACTACGTTTTACGAGTTAGTAAAGTGTTGAAGATAATGATGAGTTTTCAGGCAGAATGAGCACTTTTCAAATAAAAAATCATTAATGAAAATTAACTGGTATTCAATGTGAGTGGAAAACTTTGTTTTCTTCATGTGATATAATAATCTCATACAAAAATTTCATCTGAAGATAATTTGATATTGACGAATTTACGATGGATGTTTTGTTTTTTTGGTATGAAATTCGTTCAAATTTACTAGAAAAATCAGAATTTATCTTCAAATTTACCGGTTTCATGTATTCTTTCCACGCTTAAAAGGTTAGAAAATCATCATTTTACAATGTGCTATGTATATTACGAGGAATGGCTTGTTATATGTATTGTAACTTTAATTTTTTTTCGTCTAAGTAAACGATGAATAGGGTGTTTCGCGCCAAAAATACTGCAAATCCTTCTCGTATCGGCCCCTACATAATCAATGATATCAGCAAATTTGATATGATATTGGTTTCATCGCAATTATTCATAGTATTAATAACCGGTATGCATTATCAAACTTAAAATTTTCGAAGATTATCTATGACTTTGGTCAAATCGCGTGTTGAAACCATCGTAAATATACAAAACTCCAACTTTCTTACCATATACTGACGACATTCAATAGCTGAAATGAATCTAAATTGAAATAAAATGAATAATCACCACCGAATCTTGCTTTTCAGTGCGTAAAATAAACAAACACCCTCACTTTTGTGGTTCTGAACTCTAATGTAGATGTCGCATAGGCTGATTCAGCTTTGCGTAAATTCGTCAATTATAATGATAAATTTAGTGGGAAACTAATCTCGTATCCAGATGTCGACACCGTACCGTTTTCATCGCGAATACGTTCCATTCCGTTTCCACCGTGAAGTGTATTCGTAGTGTATTCGAGAATCAGGCCCACCATTTCAACGAATTCAAATTGTGTCTCATCATTTTTATCTTCATTCGCATGTAGGTCCCGAGCGAATTGCGTTCGATTTCTCTTCGTTACTGGATCCGAACCGGAAGGAATCATTTGCTCTCAAGTCCTGTTCAAAGATTTATGTCTGTTCGAATTGATGCTACTGTTTGGTCTGTTTGATGATGAATAGCAAACCAAGGCAAAATGCCCACGCTTCCCACATTTCGCGCATGTTTTATCTCGCGCTGGACAAAGTTGTAGTCCATGTGAGCGACCACAAAATTTGCATGATATCGCGACGCATTGACGGTTATCTGCAGGCCTAATCGCTTGCAAATGAGTATATTTTTTTCCACCCGTCTTATCTTTGGCTAAACGTGATGTTTCAAATACATTAACTTGTTTACTAACTTCCTCTAGTGTAAGATCTTTCTCTTGGAGTGATTTTGCTTGTAATAGATTGGGCACAAACTGGAGCATCTTGTCAACAATCACAATGCCGCAACTCTCCGTAGCTGATTTTCCGAAAATACATTTCGAACCATATGTTTGTACACGCATCAGAAACTTTTCTAGGGTCTTATCCGGTTCTGGTTGCATAGTCCAGAATATGGGCCTGATTCTCGAATACACTTTACGGTGGAAACGGAATGAAACGTATTCGCGATGACAACGGTACGGTGTCGACATCTGGATACGAGATTAGTTTGTCACTAAACTTATCATTATAATATCAAATTATCTTCAGATGAAATTTTTGTATGAGATTATTATACCACATGAAGAAAACAAAGTTTTCCACTCACATTAAACACCAGTTTGATACGAAGAAGTTAATTTTCATTAATGATTTTTTATTTGAAAAGTGCTCATTCTGCCTGAAAACTCATCATTATCTTCACCACTTCACTAACTCGTAAAACGTAGTTCAATGGCGTGCCGTTTATTTCGTTTCCACCGTGAAGTGTATTCGAGAATCAGGGCCTATAAATCGTTCACGGGCTTGCCAGAATACTGAGAAAAAATCCTGGCCTCGTCGCCAATTTGTTATAGTATAACCACGCCAGAATAAACACTCAACTGTTTCGCTTCCAAGACACATTTATTATGTTCTCATCAATAGTTACCACAGATCTATAACAGGCTAATCACCACACTTCCTTCCTTCCTGTCGATATTGAAATACGTTGGCTCAGTCCGGTTGGCTGTCCTTGAAATTGTTCGGAACAGAAAGAAGTTTTTCATCAATTTTCGGCGCATATCCATGTGAGTATATGAATACGCTTGGAAGCTCGGGAGCACGCAGAAGGATTGGAGTATGGTGGAGAACTCTGAACATGGATGAACAGACAACCCGGAGAAATGATGTCAGATAGACAGTTTCGGTTAGGCGTCGTGCACAAATTACGTAACGCTAAAAATCCGGATTTTGATTTCCTATCTCTAATACACAGAAAGTAACGCAACCTAGAACTACTCCCCCCCCCTTATCGCGTTACGTAATTTGTGCATGACGCCTTAAGTCATGGTTTCTCAGACATTTGAAAGTGACATAACGTCACCTCTTCATCAAGAATGTGGTAATGTGAATGAAATATCGGAGTACGCGATCTTCGTATGCCCAAGATTTGAAAGAGAGAGAGAAAGAGAGAGAGAGAGAGAAAGAGAAAGAGAAAGAGAAAGAGAAAGAGAAAGAGAAAGAAAGAAAGAGAGAGAGAGAGAGAGAGAGAGATAGAGCGAACAGACAACGATAGTTAAAACCGTAACTCGAAGAGATTGACAGATTGACATGATGTGCGGTGATACGTAGATCCGAATATCCTCAACAGATTCAGCATGTCCGTAGCCCTGGGTAGCTTCATTACCACTTCGCTTCTTTGTTTTTAAGAGGCTTTAAACTTTGCAGTTCATTCGCCTCTACCATTACCATGGATAGAACTTCGTCCGCGTCCACGAGAACCCGAATCCCTTTCGATAGATTGCTTAAGACGCTAGTTATTTTGACATGGAAGGGCGTCACTGCTAGTATAAACTACAGATTCCTTGGTGAATGTTCTGGACTTGTGATTGAAGGGTTGTGCCAAACAGCAGTTCTAGAGGCTTTAACTTTAAACGCCTTTTTCTCGGAAATTTGTTTTTTACCCCCTTTTCGTTCCGGACGATCACATATGCAATTTGCAACACATGTAGTTCGTGCTCGGTGAGAGATTATCTCGAATTACAAAATACGAAATTTTGCACGGTGTGATAATGATAGTGATTGTATCGACTTCTCAATTCGATTTACATAATAGGATTCAATAGCTTTGAATTCATTGCAACCACTCTCATCGAGTGCAGGTTCCCACGTGATGCGCTTCCTACGAACAAAACAAAAATCGAAAACAAATCTATCGAGTGATCAGTTTTCCTCCTAGAAGGAAAACTTTCAATCACTTACATTTCTCTAACTGAGTAATAGAACATTCTGAGACTCTCCGTCCTTTAACCTTCTAGTTGAATGTAGCTCTACCATCGTTTGCTGGATCAAATTGCATTTATACATTGAGCTACATTTTCTTTCGACTCTGCTGTAAACAGAAGCGGCAATCTGCTAAAACGCAAACGAGGAACATCGCTGATGGAAATTACCGGAGCCCATTGGGAACACGAACTACTGCGAGCACGATAACAGTGAGAGCTAAGCAACAATTGTAAATAAAACCCGCTCGTGTAATTATTTGTGTCTACTTTTCGCGGAAAACTGTCCTCAATTACACTTAAACCAAAAAAAAAAACGAAACATAAAAGAAAAGTCGCCATAATCAAATATGCATACTTACAATAAAAAGCGAGGGTTGTACAGAAGAAAAACACTCAATTTTAAAAACGAATTCAAAACTGAGCGATAATAGAGTAGAAAAACACTATTTTTCTATTACTTTTTAAATTCATATAACGAAGTGTTTTAATTTGAAAGTTTAAAGATAACTAACATAAGATGCAAAAAAACGAAACCGAGTCCGATATTGATGCTCTTATATAGATTACGTTATTATATACACACACACACATACTAACAGACACTAGTGCTGCAGGTGCAAACCAGTTCTTGTACATTTTTATTATAAATTTTCAAACCTAGAGGATTCTTAAAACGTTACACAGATGCAAAGTTACAGTTTTACAACGGCAACAGAAAAAAAAAATCGATCGATTAACTTACAATAAAAACATAACATAACATGCTCAAAAAAAACTCAACACAAAATACAGAACTTAGCCATTCGATAACACTTTGAAGTATCTATTGAAACAAAACGCAAATATTTAGTCGTACGATTGTGAAGGTTATTCGAGACGAAAAAAAAACGCTTGTGTGGCCTTATGTAGAAAAAGAGTTTTATCAAACAAATAATGTTATAATAATCGGAGGCAGGAATAAAAAACAAACATTTGATGAACTATACGAAATTGAACGCCTGTGAACGGATTTTCAAAACTTATCCATTCATATCCAAAACTTTTAGAGCCAATTCCTGCTTTCAATTCTTAAAAACCGATATGCGCTGTTTCATGAAAGGGACAAACAGTTCTATTTCGCTGTTTTGCAGTGTGTCGTTTGACACATTTTGATAAATCCATTGACGCTTTTCGTTCTCCACCCATCCATGTCACATAGACTACCCTAGGCCTATTTCAATTTCCAACATTTAATCCAACTGAAGAAGGCAATTCTGTCCGGGGTATGATAAGATAGAGCTCGAAAAAGCGAATATTGTATCCGTTACTCAAGTCATTAGCTCTGTATCTTTATAACGTAGCAAAAGAATGACAATGCAGGATTTCCTAACACAAAACCTGGTTTTTATCTCTAACCCCAGAGAATCATTAAAAATTTAAACTAAGAAAAAAAAATCTTTAACGAAGCAGATATATAGTCACTTGTATAATTGCAAAACAGGTGAGGATAAGAATGAGATCAAATTATTAAAGCATGGTTCATACAATTTTAAACGTTATTACGCTGATAAATGCGAGGAAAATGTTAGCTGTATTAAAAAAAATGGGGAAATATCTACTACACAGTTAGTTTAATTAGTGATAATAACATACATTTAAAAAGCCCTATAAAAATAAAAGGTTAATATTTAATATTTATAATGATCACCTTGGCCTATTTATGTATTTGAGAAATTGTCCTAAAAATCATCATTTCATCATCATCTGAGACGAACCAGCCCAGGAGGCTGAAAGTCTCAAAAATAAAGAATAAAAAAAATCATTTCATCAATTAATCATCGTTCATCAACACGGAATGATTTATTCATGACACGTATTCATCACCGAAATGGAACTTTTGGTGTTTTAATTTGCGTTTTTTGTCCTCATTTTGCCAATGCACTTTTCTAGGCAAACATCATATTTCTTCACACGAATATATCACTAGTCTAAACCCACCCTTAAGCTGGGTTCAGACGGTGCGAGTAAACATACGAGTCGGTCTAGTCAGTTACTGCAGTGCAGCTACTCACACCATGTGAACACATCATGCCAGTTAGTGTCATGTGTGATCCGGCGTGCGAGCTACTTCAAAGTTTTTTGAATTTACTCGCACTCGCATCCCTCAAGACGTCAAAAATAGAATTTAGCGCTCGAATCAGGGATGCCAAATGTAAAAAATGTCTCTATTTTTAAGATATTTGAAAATATGCGAAGATATTTATAGTATTGAAAATTATTGGAAAAACAAATAAAACCCTCATAGTTTCTAAACGAAATCGTTGTTATTTTGTTTTGCACGCTAGCAGGGCACGTTTTCTTTTTGAGATAGTTTTCTTGAGAATCTAAATATAAAATCATTATCGAGCAACATTTTCATTCAAAATTCACTAACAACTTGCAAAAAAAGTATTGTTCTAAGAAACAGAATACATATTCCATTTAAAAAAGTAGATTTTCATTCATTATTTTAGTTTTTGACGCGTATTTATTCCTTCAGCAAACCTACTATCATTTTTATTTCACAAATTGGTACACGAAGCTGCTGTCAAGGCGAAATAAATCAAATTTTGAAAAATCCTTTAGACTTCTATTTATAGCATCACATACTTTCGGAATTATTATAGCTATGGATGCTTTCGAGATTCTAAAAAAAAATCACAGGAGGGTTGTGTCCCTGACACGATCGCATAGTTGACGTAGGATTCCGTTAGGCTATCTGTTGATTTTGGATATGTTTGAAGAATTACATCGTTAAACTCTTTGATAATGATTTGGTTTTAATGTCTCTGTTGCGGAATACAAAAGGAGGAACAAAAGTTCCCCCTAATTTCATGTATTTGCAATACCGATTTCTCCCAGGCAGCTTGGTTTTGATGTCTCTGTTAAGGACCGGCGGAAGTGTCGTCATTTTCGACCAATCAGAAGTGGATATTTCCGTTAGGATAGGGGTTGGGATTTTTCAATTGTTCGATAGTTAGTTTCATGACATATTATTTTCTTCAATATAAAAAATTGTTATGAAGTGCCGAAATCGATCGACGCAAAAATTTCATCAATCCATCATGGAATGACGAAAATCGAGCACACCGTGAAAATTGTCCAATTTCAAACGCTTATTTTTGAAATTGGACAATTTTCACGGTGTGCTCGATTTTCGATTTTCAATTTGTACCCCAATATGTTTTCGAAAGACGTAATCCTACGTCAAAAATTCTGAAAAAAATGTTCTGTATCTCGACACCTCCTCGATGGTCCTCTTGGATATCGAGTTAGGGAGAGTTGACTGTAGCAATATCACAGAGACGGGCACAGTTCAGAGTACACAAATTACGATTTTTCGCGTGAGTATAGAATGTCAAGCGGTGCTTGCTCACTGCCCATTACAACACGTGCTTTATCATTTTGGCTCAGGAAACACACCTTTTTCGGTCTCAGAATCGAAGTTAGGGGGCGTAAAAATAGAATTTTGTTACGTAACGATCACGGCTACACCATCCTCCACCGATTTGTTATTTTGCTTGCAAGAAGTTTAGTGTTTTTGTGATGAATATGGACATGTTCTGTGAAACCAATGTTGCAATTGTGAACACACAGGTCTGTTAAATGAATTTGTATAAAAACGGTATGTTTTCAAAGCATTTCATAGAATTATTGAGACACTTTTGTTTGACTCATAGCGAGGGCAAGGTGGCCACCATTATAAGAGATGTGATTTACCATAAACGCACCTTTGAACGTACCCAATTGACGAATTGAATGAGAACATCAAACCACTTGAATTGTTGTATGAATAACTCTAGGCACATTCATGATGAGTTTGATGTTTTTTCAGGTACCAAATATAATAATTTTTAATTATGATAATTTTGCGAGGGTTGCACATTAAGCACGTTATAGGTGATTCAGGAAAAATAACACATCCCACGATATTACCAGGCAGACAAAAAATATAATCAGTCAGCTTCACGAATTCCTTACACAGAAACTTGTTTTTCCTTTCTGAAAATATTTGCGCCAGATGACGCATAATTAGTAGGGTATCTTTGCTCCACCTGTTTATCATCAATTTTAATTCCTTTAATCATTTTCCACTTACCAAAAGAAATGTGTTTGTACCCTATCCTACGCACTTTGAACACCTTTGTAGCACGTATGTTTTCCGTATATTTTTACCGTTGAAAAATGTTTAAATTTCTAGTAAAACTCGCGATACGAAATAGAAACTATTGTTTTATTGCTCGAAATGAGATAAAATAGTGATCGACTGATCTGGCGTTTTATTGTCTAAGAGCGAGTAGTGACCGGCTGATCCGACTTAAATGCACTGAGAGGAAAATTTAGTATATATGACGATTTTTTTCGTAAATGTTACCAATTCGTTAGTCATTTTCTACCCTACTAATCATTGGTACATCTTACAAAAGGAAATTTGTAGGCATTATTTTTGTAGGATGGTGGGCATGTTGGCCCACCATTGGAACAACATCAGTTAAAACGTTGTTTTTTATTTGTAAGAGATAATGATAAGGGATAATGACATTATGTTGTTGATAATTAATTCTTATTTATAAAGCTGTCTTCAATCATACATTATCTTTTACACAGTAATTTCCTACATCCTACATTCTACATCTAAACATTGCTCGTGCAAATAGACAGATTTAATCGCAGCCTCGACCGAATCAATCTCATATGTTTTTTCAAACCCTCACTCATCAAGGTTTTGCTCCTTTTCCTGTTGCACATTTTCATCCTTTAGGACTGGAACAACTGATTAGTTGGCAGTTGATGGGACCAGATCGCAGTACATTTCATCCGCATTATTTGCTCTCCCGTTTCCTGATGGAGGATTATGGTTAGTTATAAATATGGGTTTGTGATGAAACATATGTGATTACCTGAGATTTCTTTGTGTTGCACATGCTCAGTCTAATATACATTGAATATTCCACCAGTCAACTGTGCAATTTTAATCCAAGGTTAGAAGCTGAAAAATAAAAGAGAAAGGATTGTGTTGAAGTTTATTTTTATAAGATTCGGTCTATTAAGATTTCAATACAACGAATTGAACTTTTGTTTTCCCGCAGCGAAAACAAGTTCTCGATATCTTTGTGGTCAAGAATTTGTTTTCGCCGAAGAGAAACAAAAGTTACATATATTTGAATCTAATAAAAACCAAAAAAAAACTTACCTCCGAATAGTTTTGTTTCCTCAAGAGGAACGACGACTGCGAAGTACGCACATTACAGTTCCTAGAAATGAAAACAATCAAGGTTACACATGCTATAAAGTAAAATGTACGAATCTTTAGTAGGGATGTGTATTGCATAAGACATCCGTTTTACAAAGTTTTGGTAATATGTACAAAAAATGCGTACATTTTACCAATGTTTCAACTACTAAAGATTTGGTAGCTGCATTTACTAATGTTTTCCTCCAGTGTAGTCAGCTAAGGCCCCGTGTAGCGAACGAAAACGAGAGTACAACTGAGAATTTTATGCTACACGGGGGGGATGCAGCGTATCAAACTACCTAACATGTCGACCACCTAAATTCTGTTAAGGAATTCACAAAAATCGATTACGAATTCATTTGACTTAAACATATTAAATTTATAAATTCATTATTTTTTTAATTCAGTGCTCCTCCTATATCATCCGGAGTTGCACTAGTGAGTAGTGGGTTGGCAGCTATCTTCTCGAATGGAAATAGACAAACACGTGAAGCCTGACGTTTGTAGACGGCTGCACTCGGTGTTCGTAGCTTCACTACTCTGACTACATCGTCGGAGCCAGGGTAGACTTCGATGATGCGTGCTAGAGGCTACTCGATAGCCGCGTTGTTGTCCTCCTTGAGCACAACCATTTGTCCGATCTTTAGCTTTGTACTTGAGGAAATCGCTGATTCTGGTTGTGAAGTTGCGAGATATATTCTCGCCTCCACCGCTTCCAATGCTGCTGTACTAGTTGCTGCAATTGCTGGTAGTGTTGTAGTCGGTTCGTTGCAACATCAGTGTAATCCGGATCAGGTGCCTGTCAGGAAATGCCCAGGAGCAGTGTCTTAGAATATCAACAAATATTCTCGAGTAACGAACATGATTTTGTTCCAATGTAAATGACTTTTTTTCAGCTTGAAACACACTGCCCTCATTATATTGATGACAATAACAAACGAGTTCATTTCGTTCATGTCGCTGTTGCATGAACAAATTTGCTATAATGAATGAATGCGACATTTAGTGGGGTTCATAACTTCACTGTTATTTATACTCTGGATATCAAAAGCAACAAATTGATATTCATCACATCCGAAACGATATTCGTTCTGGCAGTGAATTTAAGTTCAAAATAAATTTTATTTGGCGTAACGGTAGCAACGGCATATGCAGAATGGATACAACGAGTGGTTTTAGCTACCGTCAAGTCATTTGCGACATCGGGAATTTCATAAGGTATTTCCGAATACGGCATCCGGCAGCTGCAAAACCCAACCGCACACAGCAGCCTCGGGTTAGAAGTTAACAACAGCTGATATTCATTTGGCTGAAATGAAATTCAGTTCTGACGTTTCCGATAATCAAGATGAAAATGACACTGGGTGGAAAAAATAAACATCAAAACATATTGAAGGACAAAAGTTCATTTGCTCATATTCAGTGGTTGCCTGGATCTGTCATTTTGATTCTCGTTTGGAATATATAGGTTTTCGATGCAACCTAGCCCGAAAATCTATGCATTTGATCTTAACGAAGATGATTTTTTCCAGCACTGCCCAGGAGTGAGCACGTCCAATTCGTCGGGATCTTCCGACAGCGGAGTGAGTGGTCGAGCATTCATTATCGCCTCGACCTGAGTGAGGATCGTCGCCATGTCCTCGAAGGAAAGTTGTCGTTTGCCCAGAACTCGGATGAGCGACAGCTTCGCAGACTTCACTGCTGCCTCCCAAAGCCCGCCGAAATTGGGTGCTCGTGGCGGGATAAATTTCCAAATAATGCCTCGCTGGGAGGTTTCGCTAGTGATTTTAGCTGCCACCTTCGGATCATGCAGTAAGTCGTACAGCTCTCGAAGATGGTTACTGGCATCCTGGAAGTTGAGACCATTGTCCAAGTGAATCTCGGCGGCCTACTCTATGGGACACGAAGCGACGCAGGGCAGCCAGAAAGGCGGCCGTTGTGAGATCGCCTATCAGCTCGAGATGGACCGCTTTCGTGCTGAAGCACACAAAAACGGCGATGTAAGCCTTTTGAGCAGCAGCGCGACGGTGCACGGGCTTCAAGTAGACTGGACCACAGTAGTCTACACCGGTAACAGCGAATGCTCGAGTGGGAGAGGTACGTGGCCTAGGAAATTGACCAGGAGGTTGGGATATAGGAACAGGGTTGCTTCGGAAACAGCGAATGCAGTTCCGGAAAGTAAAAGTCGTCAGTGCCCTACCATTTAAAGGCCAGAATTCTTGCCGAATTTGAGTGAATGTCATACGGAAACCAGAATGAAGTGCCAATACGTGATAAGCGACTGCCATCTGTCGCGAGAAAGAATAATTGCCGGGGATAATCATGGGATGCCGAACAGAGTACGATTCACCAGCAAGTTTGAGCCGGCCACATACACGAAGTATACCCTGCTGATCCAGGAAAGGGTTGAGTAGTTTCAACGACGAGTGAGCTGGAATAATACGATGGTTTTCGAGTGCCTTGATTTCCACAGAGAATGACTCCAGCTGAACACACCGTACCAGTGCGTACTTGGCTTCTTTAAGATCGTTGACGCTGAGAATTGGGATGGTGGGGGGGCGAGCTGTGACGTTTACAATTCCGAATGAATCTCATACAATAGGCTGTAATCCGCAATAGCTTCCAATAACACGAATAGTGACCCAGAAAAGGATGAGGTTGGGAGAAGTCTGCTACCACGAGGACGCTTTGCTTCATCTGCAATGATTCCTCCGATGGCTTCTCGTATTTCAAATGTTTTCTGGTGTTTCAATGTTGGTCGAATAGTGACAACCACGGCGGACCATGGAACCAATGCGACAAATCTGCTAGATCCTTTGGCATAACACCTCGCGACACAAGATCAGCAGGATTCCCCGTCCCCTTCACGTGGTTCCACCGGTGTCCCTTCGTAAGCTCTTGGATGTGTGAGACCCGGTTTGCGACGAATGTAGGCCACACGCAAGGTGGCAGCTTCAGCCACGAAAGAACGATGGTCGAATCAGACCAGAACCAAGCCTCAATTTCCTCCATTTTCAGGGCGTGAACAGTCATACGGTAAAGTCTAGCCGCAACGAGGGCACCGCATAGCTCCAACCTTGCGAGTGTGATTTTCTTCAGGCTTGCTGGGCGAGATTTCGCTGCCAACAACTCTACTGTGATCCGCCCAAACCGACTGATACAACGAGCGTAGATGCACGCGCCGTAGGCAGCTTCGGACGCATCCGAAAATACGTGAAACTGTGTCAATGCCGGATGATCGGTAAACGCATATCGGTCCACCTTGATGTTGGAAAGTAACGCGAGCTACTGATAAAAATCTGCCCATTGTTCCTCTAAGTCTGGTGACAATGAATCATCCCATCCTTGAGTGGCAATCCATAGTAACTGCATCCGAATCTTTGCCCATGTAAATACGGGTGCTGTGAAACCGGTGGGATCGAACAATTGTGTGATGACAGAATAAACCTTGCGTCTAGTCCACTGTCCGCTTACAGCGAAACCTGATACGTCGATGCTAAGTAAATCTGGCCCTGGTTGCCAGTTTACTCCTTGCGTCTTCGCGTGCTCCTGATCAAAATTTAGCGTAGATGATGTTCCCAGTTCACCAGGAGGTAGTCCTGTCAACACAGTTTCCGAATTTGACACCCATTTTCGCCGTCTGAAGCCACCCTTTGACAGTAACTGCTCCAATTCATGCCATAGCAAAACAGCCTCTTCTTCGGAGTTCGCTCCTCCGATAAAATCGTCGACGTAAAATTCGTTAACGAGCGCCGCTTTGCTCTTGGTTGTTGATCACCTTCGTCGAGTGCTAGTTGCAACATCGCGTTGCAAGGAACGATGATGGAGCTAAGCCAAAAGTGACTCTAGACATTTCGTATGTTGCAATTGGTTCCGAGGGCGAGAATCTATACAGAATACGTAACAAAGCAGCATCGTCTGGATGTACCATCACCTGAAGGTACATCTTTTCGATGTCAGCAACGAGAGCCACAAAATATTTGCGGAAGCGAAGAGGGTGTCCTGGATTACTAGACCTGTCATTAGCCCATCGTTTAGCGAGTAGTTGGATGACGTCTTGGATGAACCATCAAATACGGGCCGAATCTTCGTGGTGGAGGTCAATTCCTTGAAGACAGGATGATGAGGGAGGTAGAAAGTGATCCGTTTATTGCGTTTCAGCTCTTGTTCTGGAACAAGCTTCATGTGGTTCTGATCTAGATAGGCGCGTATCTCTTCGTTGTACCGCCTACGCAACTCAGGGTCTTTGTTGAACCGCCGTTCGAGCTGCATAAATCTCCGCAACGCTGTTTCTTTCGATTCACCGATCATCTGCTCGAACCCCATCTGCTTCGGCAGACGCACCACGTATCGTCCCGTTGCATCACGAGAGAAAGTGGTTCGAAAGTGCTCTTCACAGTCAAGTTCTTCTTGCGTCAGCTTCGGCACATCTTGCAGTTCTTCGATTGTCCAAAATCGCTCAATCTTTTCCTCCAGAGTGGTATTATTGACCACCGAGCGCCTTGCCCGCTGCAATCCACCCAAAAACGGTGTTGACAAAAAGTGGAAGTCCTTCTTCCATGAGCTGAATTTGCACCCGGCCAGTATTGAGTAACAAGAATTCATAGAAATACTCTAGACCCAGAAGAAGATCAATCGGAGCTCGCTTATGAAAACCTGGATCCGCCAAAATCATATCTGAGGGGAGATTCCAACTACCAATCGGAATCGTTGTAGACGGTTGATCCTCCGTAACCCTTTTTATTACCAAAAAAAATTATTGGTATCGAATAGTCCATAATACGTGAACCGATCGTAGTAGAAACGGAATTATTGATTTGTATCCGCGCACTGCCCACACCAGAGATTGGTATGCTTGCTTCCTTTCTGTGTAACTTCAAGATTTGACACAATCTCTCAGAAATGAGATTCGCTTGAGACCCGCTGTCTAGAAGCGCTCTCGCAGTATGCAACCGTCCGTTACAATCTTTCACCGATACGAGAACCGTCGACAGAAATACGTGCACCTCTCGTGATTCCGCTGCGATGTTAGCTGCATAAATTGTAGCCACCGAACTCTGAATAGACTTGTTGAGGGATTTCCGTCGTGAGTGCTGTGGTCATAGGAGCACCAGAGCCAACTAAATGAGGCCCATTAGGATCCTGAGCATCAGCCGCAGAACCAGAACCAGATGCTGATAACCCAGGATGAAGTAGAGTGTGGTGCTTCTTACTGCACGTTCGACAGCGGAAATTAGAGCTACAATCTCGACTGTAGTGATCACGACGAAGACAATTGCTGCACAGCTTCTTCGAGTTTACGATCTGGAACCGCTTATCCAGTGTCATTTGTACAAAAGCAGGATAGTTTCTAATGTAATGTGGACCGCTACAGGACACACATTTCGGCGAAGATTTTTCCGACATTGAATGGACCGACAGTTTCGACACTGGTTTCTTAAACGGTAGGGGAGTAGAAGAAAATGGAGCATGTTTACTTTCGGAGTGCTGATCGACTGCAATCGCATCAAGGATCCGCGTTTGTCCCTCCAAAAATTCCATCACGTGTAGGTACGCAGGTTCTTCCTTCCTATGTTGTCGCGTACATGCAGCTTCTGCTTCAGCTTTTTCGTCATCTCGTACTAGTCGTCGTCGTGTGAAAACTGTGAGAAATATACGAAGCACAGTACCTCAAAACCAACTGATGAATAAATTGGATAGAGGCTCACCTGTGAGCCTTATTGAATAGGCCTTGAATGATTGAATAAAACTTCCTACAGCAAAACTTCAGATCCTCCTGGATATTATTCCTTCTAGTACAATGCCTCGATTTTCGGCGGCGTCGTCACCGTCGTCAGCAATGGTCGTACAGGATTCTCCATACAAAGCAATGAAGATGGAGTGGAAGAAAATGGTCGCAGAATTATCCGTCGAATAACGACTACTTCAGACAAGTACTCACCGTTTGAGCTTGGCTAAACAGGCCTTGTATGCAATCGTATGTACATATTGTCCTTTTCACCTTTCTCAAGCGAAGCAATCCGTGAACGATGGCGCCTTGGCGCTGAAAATAGCGATGAACAATGGTATCCAAAGTAATGCGTCCCTCGTCGACCAGACCAATATTGGTCACGGCACCAATGTTCGAACCCTATCCTACGCACTTTGAACACCTTTGTAACACGTATGTTTTCCGTATATTTTTACCGTTGAAAAATATATAAATTTGTAGTAAAACTGGCGATACGAAATATAAACTATTGTTTTATTGCTCGAAATGAGATAAAATAGTGACCGACTGATCTGGCGCTTTATTGTCTAAGAGCGAGTAGTGACCGGCTGATCCGACTTAAATAGTCAGCTAAGGCCCCGTGTAGCGAACAAATATGAGAGTACAACTGAGAAATTCATGCTACACGGGGGTCGCTCGGATGCAGCGTATCAACAAAATGTTTTCATCTATATGAACAGGAAGTTTTTTTTACTAATGCTACTTGGAATCTCGGACCATTGAAAAAACCCCATTTATTCTACTGTTCTACTTAAAAAAATTGCATAAAAATAATTTTTCAGTGTACTCCAACGCAGTATCGTAGAAATAATCAGTTTCTAGAAATTTAGTCTCCTGTCATATTTCGTCCTCTCTATGTTTAGAATTCTAATAAATTATAGAAAAATTAACAGCAACATTCTCCCTCAACAACGGCAATTAATATTCGATAGGTAACTATCTAGATTCTCGTGTAAGAGATGAACCAGTCTACGGCTGAAAGTCTCTATAATAAAGAATAAAAAAAAGGTTCTCGTTTAAAAAACCACGGGCTTCCAAAAAGATCACATAGAACAACAATACATTTTTTTATCCAATTTATTTATTTAAGGCTCATTAGCATTTTAGCTGTAACCGAACCGAATTTTAATCGTGTACATGTCACATGGTTATCATATATCTATAATTAGCACATTACACAGTTGCCATTCGCCAGTATTCCTTCTATACCATTACATATGGTACATTCACACAGTAGCCATTTAGGCGTAAGAGTATTCTTTCTGTTCTTCCATTATCCAGTGGGACCACCGGACAGCGGAGACAGTTGATTAATCATTGTTGAGTTATTTATAGAACAGCAGCCCGATGTGTCTTGCAGAGCAGAGCAGTTGGATGGGTAAATCGATCTTATTTCGACCGTGGATCGATCTCCATCGCTGATGATTGTTGCGTGGACATAGCTATTCTGTAACAACACAAAGATGGTCAATGAGGGTCCTGAGTTTTGAACTCACGATCGACCGCTTACTAAGCGAATGCGCAACCAATGTGGCTACGGAGACCCCCATACACACAATACATTTATCTTGTGAAAAAAATGCAATGCAAACCGTCAAAAATACTAAGCCTAAGAATCGTGTGTTACTATGCTCAGGTAATTTTGGGCATTTTTATATAAATCGAATCGAGGATTCGATACAATCACTATCACTATCACACCGAGCAAAATCTCGTATTTTGTAAATCGAGATAATCTCGCACCGGGCTCGAATTTCTTGTGTTGCGATTGCATATGTTTAGGCGTTTCCGAAATGTTTCTCAAAGGAGAGTATCAGGGACGCAAACCAAAACCAAATAATTCTCCAAAGGTATGCAACAAGCAAATCAAACAACTTGAAAAATTCTGAAAGCTGCACCGATAGCTATCACTCGCTCGATGCTATCGAATTGCTCGGTTTCTATAATAGTAAAATAGGGCTAACGAGCAACATTCTTATCGCCTCGATTTCTATAATAGGACCCATTATCACATTCTGATAGAATATGTTTCAAAATTTTCTGGAACATTTCTGAAGCACAGGAAACATTTCGGAAACGCTTAAATATATGCAATTGTAATGAAATTCGAGCTCGATAAGAGATTATCTCGATTTACAAAATACGAAATTTAGCTCGATGTGATAGTGATAGTCATTGTATAGACTCCTCGATTAGATTTATATAATAGGGTCCAATGATACTTCGCGATGACCCATTAAAGGACAAAAAAATGCAAACACGAAAAGAGATGTTTCAACATAAAAACTATGTTCTATCAATACAGAAATCAATCAACTATCCATCTGTAAGGTCGTGTACACCAGTGGCTAAATAATGTAAAAGCCATGACAAAAGAGCATGGGCCTACCACTCACTAACAAATTCCGGAAAGGCCTATTGATTTACTATGGAACTCGCAGTCACGAATAATCCGCAGGGCGGATCATCCGCTCGCGGATAATCGAGGTTCTACTGTCATAGTCTCATTTATGGAATAAAAACATTTGCTTGCAGATAAAATAACTTGCATATATTTTCGCAAACTAAAATAATCTGGCATCTCTGAAACTGAAAGGAACAGTCTGTATTTGTGAAACGAGTATTATGATGTATTTTTGAGAAGAAAAACCGAATTCTAAAGTGTAAATTATGAATGAAAATTAACTTTTACGAATCAAATTAGTATTCTATGTGAATGCAAATCACTTTTTTTTCTGCAAGTGGTGAGAAAATCCCATACAAAAATTATGTCTGAAATTGACGTTATATTATAATAATACATTTTAGTAGGAATATCTGAAAATTCAGAGGAAGTAGGTTAAGTTAAGGTTATGATTACGCGCTTCAACTAATTAAATAATACCAAGTAGATATTTTCATTCAAATTTTACCAATTGAAAATTGCCTTTTAGCCTTCTAATCTGATAGAGAATAGTTTGGATCCCAAACTCGAATGTCGCCACTAGCCATCGCGGATATTTTCGTTGTCTCGGGTTGAGGGCGATATTGACCGTGTAAGGTGGAAAAATATTGATTGAGGTTAGATCAGATGTTGAAAGCCTAGCTGTCACGATATTGAAGACACTTATTGTCAATCCGGTTGATCGTGTAAGGTGCCCATAATGTGTGCAACATGTCAATAGGGCGCAATTTCAACCATCTTAATTCCATCAAGTTTGGAAATACAAATTGCATATTTTTCGTCAATATGCAGATGTACAGTCTGTAGCGCTATTTATTCAAAAAAAAAAGTTCCAACAGTTCTTGTGCAATGACATGATGATCGCGATTTTGGCGTGCACTGTCAATGATTAAACGAAAAAAATCTTCAAAATTGTTATGAGGAAAATTGAGCGAACATTTTAAGTAATTCTATTAGTTGTCATGAACTCCTGTTTATATTTATGCTCGAATATGAATATCATGATTTCGGTTGAAAGAACTCTCGAATAAAATATGAACGGTTTCTTGCAAGAAATTGACAGAGAAAATTTAGCTTGGCCTTAACTGCTTTCGGAAAAAAAAAACATTAATCCTCGTGTTGGCTTAAAAAATAGTTCATTTCATTGATATTCCTAGCTTTATTTCACCAGTTTCTGTTTATTATCAATATGTTCAGTGAATACATTTGCTGTAAAGGACATCAGTTTATGTTTCATTTCTCTTTGCTTCTAATGATTACAGTAAGTTAGCATTTGTTCGTTCGTGTAGGTTATTATATGCGAGAGAAAAGGAGAAAAAAACTGCAGAAAGAAGATATGACAAACCAATGAAAAGGGAATTCTGACCGAAAAGCAAACGCTGCAATAGTAACGCATTTTTCCGTATGTACCGATTTGTCTGGAAACTATTTGACTTTCTGTTTGAACACAATTGTCCGTTGAACACCGAGCGGAACCTCCCTAATATATTTGTATGATGCCCGATTCCAGCAATTTCTGGATCTTTGACGCCACTTGTGGATTTTTTAGATGCCTATGAACAAATAATAATAGATTAATGGACGTTTCTTATGGTTTGAATGAGGGAAAGAACTTACTCTTGAACCGCTTTCGGGTCATTCTGCATCTGTTCGAGGATCACCCGCATCGCCGGATCCTTGAGGATTTGCTGCACTTCGGGATCGTGCATAGCTTTTTTCCACACCTCCTTGGGATCCGAGTGCACAGCCATTGTGCAAGCTCGGTAGCCCTCCAAGGCTTCAGGATTGTTAGGGTCAATTTCCAGTGCTTTCTGGTAAGCGGTTAGCGCTTCGGAAGATTTTTGCATTACCTGGAGGATTTTACCTTTGCGGATCCAGCCCTTGATGAAGGTTTCGTCCAGTTTGCAGCATGTTTCGCAGTCTTTAAGGCCAAGATCGAAAGCGGTCAGCTTCGTGTAACATGCCGCCCGGTTACTGTACAACTTCGCATCGTCAGGATTGCGCTGTATTGCTTCCGTATAATGCTTAACAGCTGTACTGTAGTCTCCCTTCTTGAAAAACTCGTTACCCTTTTCTTTCTCCTCCTCGGCCTTTGCTGGGTCGATATACTCCAATCGTTCTAGTTCTTTGATCTTCTTCTCGGTTTCACTCAAAAAAGCCTTAACTTCCGGCGTTCGATGCTCCGAAAGGCTTTTCTCGAAATAGGTTTTGGCAGATTTATAATCATTCAATTTTCGGTACGCATTTCCTATACGTGTGAAAGCCTTTGCGATCAGTTTATAATCTGCGCGGTTCTCTCGGCCAACTTCAACGGCTTTTTCACATTCGGCAATACACTTTTGATATTCTTTCTTCTCGAAGTACACTGCAGCGATGTTGTTATGGAATGTGATGTCGGTCGGATCGTGCTGAAGGGCCGCTTGATAGTGGCTCAGAGCGGGGCCAAATTCTTTTTTCTTGTACGCGGAGTTACCACTTTCTTTTTCCTTGCGAGCTAGCTTCTTGTTTTCTGGAAGATTCTCCTCTTCTCGAGATGCCATTTTCGACTTTTTGTTGTCAACCTTTTTCCAATATGTTTCACTGGTGTACGAAACTGTTACTAGTAGTTTTTGCTAAATAGGCGATGCAATTTTCCAGTATTTAAAATATTTTTTCCGTTCTGTAAAACGATACGAAAAGTATCAAATGTTAGAGAAGACTGAACCGATACTAGGTGCTCTTATGATGTATGAAGCGAATTGGAACAATCGAGAATGAAAACATGCGCTGTCTGTCTGTAATGTGAGCTTTGACAGAACGAAAGAAACAGAACACAACAGAAGTGTCAAGAATGTACGCGAGTGTTCGCTTGTTTTCCCCAATACGGAGAGGGGTTCACAAATTGAAACGAAGATATTACTAAATTGAAATTTTTTTTTAACATCCATTTTTTTTATTGTGACTTGAAAAAAATACACCCTTATTCTTGTTTTTGATCGAATCAGAGACGTTCCAAAGGTTTTTTAAATTCGCATCTGGAGTGCATTTGATTATCATCGACATTTTTACGTTCGAACGAATTCGAATGAAAACGAGGATTTCTTTTAGAATAAGTTCCAATGATTGTCAGATACCGCCGTGAACAAGAGTTCTGGTACATGCGTGTTCTAGCGCTTGCCACTTACAACGCATTCAAGGCGCGTTATTTGGTATAGAAATTTCAACGAAGTACTAATAAAAATCGCGCAAGTAATACACTGCGTTTCATAACTATAGAACCACTCCATTTTTTGAGTTTCCAGAGATGTAAGATAAAAAACTCTGTGATAATTGGGTAATTTGGCATCAATTCATAAAATAGGAATTAGGGGCTTCAGATTCTGAACTGGTCAGTTTATTTACCATATTAAAACACTGTCGAAAACATATGAGGAGTGATTCTACTTTTGAGCTTTCAAGCCGTATGAGTGATTTGAAGAACTTAAACGAGCAGTATCCTCTGCATAGAACGAGTAACACACCACAACATGGCGCAACTTGGTCGAAACAACCCCAAATGGGTCATTGGAAATTTATTGTAATTCATGTGAAATTTACGTTAATTTTATAAAGGAATGAGCGTTTTTTCATCTGGTTCTAAAGTTATGAAACATTGGAATTCAGTTTTTTGAATGTTTCAAACACAACAATAAAGTTCAAATGACCAGTCTTATAAATGAAGATTGTTATTGTATTCTACAGTATATACTTCAATTTAACCGACTCCTTACATATCTCTGGAAACTCAGAATAATTGAATGGTTCCATAGTTATGAAACACAGTGTACCACATTGAGACAGCGAAATTCCTCTAGAAACGTTAGTCATTTAATCCTTCAATAGACTGTGAGGCATGTAATCAACGCAAACTACAATACAACGACATTTTAACATCCTAGATTAAACAAAACATTTTTTTCGATACGCAAAACTATTGGAAAAACATTGGAAATATGGTGACAATATAGTTGCCACTACCTGGCTAGCATAAAATGCTGCTGGTAATATAGCTGCCATCTACTGGAAAAAGGCAAGCATTAAATGTTGGTGGCAATATATAGAACCTTCAGTATCGTTCGTGGCAATATAGTTGCCACTACCCGTAAAAGGATTAAACACTATGTCTTTCTCTCCCAATTTCATTTCTTTTCTGCAGCCAGACCGAAGGGATTCGAAGCGAAAAACGAAGTGAGGATGACAACTCGATATTGATTGTTTACAAATAGTGATATTGTCTACGGATTTGATAGAGAAAAAATTAATGGGTGATATGGTGTAGAGAATATCCTACCATATAAAAAAAACATATTGTTGGATAAAAGCAGGAGTTTTTATATCATTTGTTGGTGAATGTCACAATCGATTTAAAGTTCACAGTAAACATTAAATCGTATGAATAGCCATAATTGGAGGCGACATTTGAATGATATATGATGAAAACTGGAGGCGATATACGTATATGCCATATTTTATGCACTTATAAAACCGTATATAACGATATACGATGCGTTTTACACTGTTATGCGGTTTGACCCGACTATGCTATATAAAATGATTAGAATGTGCGTGTATAATACTGCGATACTAGGACTATTTAGAACGTTTTTTTTTTACACATGATGCATCTTTTGGTTGATATTTTATACGATTGTAATTTGATTCGAATTTATATGCGACCTAGCATGAGCAAAAGTCATACGATTTAATGTTTGCTGGATCAGATACCGCCGTAAACAAGAGAGTTCAAAAAGTACACGCGTATTGTGAAGCTTGCCACTTGGAACGCATTCAAGGCGAGTTGTTTGGCATAGAAATCTGAACTGAGTACTGATGAAAATAACGCAAGTAATAATACGTTGAGACTGCGAAGTTCCTCAAGATCGTTAGTGCCATTTAAGAAAAATAAGAAGCCATGTATCAACTCAGGTATTACCAAATCCATCATTAACCCTTTCGTTACGAGCGTCGTCTTTAGAAATTCATACAGCTCTTCGATCACACCAGCGCGATGTGCATACTTTTTGGCGACCCATTACTGTCCAGGTGTAGGTTATGTTTACTTTGCGACTTTTGCGGGAAACTCGAACTTTGCAAGCCTCAATACACAGAAAAACAAAAAAATTGACACTCACACAAAAACACTCTAATTGTCATGTGGTATCATTTAAAATGCCTTGACACTTCAGTTTCACCAAACAGTTTTTCAAAAACGGACATTTTTGCGCATTAATTTTTTTACGCTGGGCACTAATGGGTTAAATTAGGAAAAATAAAGTGAAGATTTTAAATTCTGAACAGAACACATTCTGTAGAATAACTTTTATGTTCAGTATTATAATCTTATCGCCCTAAATCAGAAAAAAAATCCATCTCTGGAATTAAGAACATGAATACTCTAAAATTAAGTACAATATTTAGAAAAATAGCAACAGAACGATAACATAGTAACACGCAATTGATGGACCCCTTGCGTTCATTTCAAGCATTACCTGCAAAATATTATCCAAGAGCCGATTCCAAGAAGGAAAATGAGGTTAGTTGTTTCGGCATCGAGGTAATACTTTTTAGTAATTTACTACACATTTTACATACTGTTTCGCGGTTTATGAGCAATTATTATGAAAGTTTCGTTTGTTTTTGCACGCACATAAACCATTAGTAACGAATATCTGCAGCAATTCTCTGAACCAGCCACATAACATAGTTGCTCAATTGCATAAACTTCATCACTTATTATTACCTGTTAGAAGCTGTCTGCTTTCAAATTATAGGAACTAACTTTTCACTGTTGTTTTTTTACACTGATTAGACCGAAAAGTTTATAAGAAGTTTCTGGACTTCTTTTGTTTTGTTTAGCGATTTGACTGATTTGCAATGAATGGTTCAACCGAGATGCCAGATGATTTAAGTTTCTGAAATGGGAAACAAATACAGTAAGTTACATTTAATGCGACATTTGGCTATTTGGACAGACCTGTAATGCGACACGTTTAATTGGACATTTTCACCTCTAATTGGACATTTTTGTAAACATCGAGTTCGGGGCCCAAATTGAAAGTCGCCACCAGACGTCGACGCTGTACCACTTTCATTGCCAATGACTGATGAATTTCGGGAAATTTCATAGAATTGCTAAGAAACTCGTTTTCGCGGATAAGTCGCACCGCGGATCATCCGCTCGCGGATAATCGGGGTCCCACTGTATTTAATTTATTTTAATCACACATGCTCGGATTCCAAAATGACAATCATGTATTGCCGTTCATCCTGATAAAACACCAGCTGGAGGACACGTGTGCATTGCTGGAATCATGGTAAGTGACTGCGCATCGACGCGCGAGAAATTGTGATTCGAATAAGAAACAATAATCTGGAGTGCATTGTCGACACACCATTATCTTCTTCAAAGGATACTGCCCGCAACAAGTACACCATTCATGAAGAACAGCTTTACTCATTTTGAACCAATATTTTTGAACATGTGTTTGGAGGAAACGAAACAAAGAGGAGAGTGTGCTTGATGGATTTATATGTGTGTCGTATGATGATTCGACGCGGTCAGGAAAACGTCATTCTACGATGTCTTGAGCTCTGCTAACAATCCATGGTCGACATATTCGCAAAGGTAGAGTGCGAACGACTATATAAACTCCATTATAAAGTTACACATATTCCGTTCAGCATGTTGCCGGATGGATTCGGTTGAATTACAAAAGGGAGGATTACCTTATACGCACATTTTCAATTTGGTTAGTCGACAAAATACGCCCTGAGCAAAAGATGCATCCATCTACTGATCAACTACTCTCCTGTATTCTGAAATCCGATTGCATCAAAGTTATCCGAACGGAACCCAACTCAAGTACGATCGAGTTGTGCAAATGTGGCAGCCTTGCCACGCAATTCGACATTGAGCTTTGTGTCATTTTTGCGAAAATGGTGATGAATTTTCGGGTGAAATGAACACAAAAATTATGAATTAAAAATGGGCCATTTCGAAAAGAATTAAAACAGGTTCTAATATGTGTTCTGTGTAACAGGATAACACATTCTCTGCAAGTGGAAGAAATATTAAACGAAATTTTCTCTGATAATTATTTTCATATCTATCTATCTATCTATCTATCTATCTATATAAAAATGGAGTGATGTCTGTCTGTCTGTCTGATTCTTATAGACTCGGAAACTACTGAACCGATCGACATGAAAATTGGTATGTAGGGGTTTTTGGGGCCGGGGAAAGTTTTCGTGATATTTTGAGACCCCTCCCCCCTCTCTAAGGGGGGGGGGCTGCCATACAAATGAAACACAAATTTCTGCATTACTCGGAAATTAATCAATCAAACGAAACCAAAGTTGGCATGTGAAAGTTTTAGGGTGCAATAAATGTTTCTATGATGGTTAGACAGTCGTTCCCCCACTCAAAGGGGGGGCTGCCATATAAATGAAACACAAATTTCTGCATTACTCGAGAATTAATCAAGCAAATGAAACCAAATTTGGCATGTGGAGGTTTTAGGATGCAATAAATGTTTCTATGGTGTTAAGATACTCCTTCCCCCTCTCTTAGAGGGGGCTGCCGTACAAATGAAACACAAATTTTTGCATTACCCGAGAATTAATCAAGCAAATTAAACCAAATTAGGCATATGGAAACTTTAGGGTGCAATGAATGTTTCTATGGTGGTTAAATACCCCTCCCCCCTCTCTTAGGGGTGGCTGCCATACAAATAAAACACAAATTTCTGCATTACTCGAGAATTAATCAAGTAAATGGGCGGGACGAAGTTTGCCGGGTCAGCTAGTTATAAATAAAGTTTTGGTGCAAAATCAAGGAGTTTTCTGGGAAAATAGTTATAGTATCACTGTGTCTTCCAAGTATTTAAATATCATCGAGTAATAATTTTCATTCATATATTAACAATTTAAAATTGCATCCGTGTCTGATAATCTGATAGAGAGTAAATTGCTCCACGAATACGGATGAATTATTTTGATGTTTTTTTTGCTTCAAGACAAGATTACCACATTTCATAGCACGATTGAATTTAAGTCGATCGGTTTTCAGAAATCAAAAGTCGTGAGATCTGATCGAAGTTCAAATCAATCGGATTACGGAATATGGGTTACTGTTCGATATTGTTATCTCAAACATGGTACATGGCCCATGCGAGATCTAAAACTGTTATCATCTTGCATGGCAGATGGAAAATGTACAAAACGTTTTCCAAGATTTCATAATCGACACGATCAAAGGCGTAGCGGATATACAACATATTAACGATGAAACTCTGATAATGGTGAATAATCATTCACAAATATCAACAATGCAGACATTGACGTTCAAAAACGTTGGGTGGTACCATATTCGCCTCAGTTGAGCAAACATTCAATGCTCATATTAATATCAACGGCCATCCGCTTCATTTCTCTGTATGCCATAGATCCCATCCCCACACATTCGATCAATCGAATGTGTGGGGATGGGATCTATGGCATCATTTAAGAAAGGACCGTCATCATACTCGAGTTCGGGAAGACCATTCTCCCACGGTGTAATGCAATATACGGTCAAACCTTCTCGTATTTGCTCGATATCTACGTGGAATCTATTCTTCATCGATCACATGCTATTTTCGTCAACCTGATAAAACACCAGCTGGAGAGCACGTATTTATTGATCGTTAAAACATTCAAAACATACTTACAATACATTAGTTATTTTTTATTCAACAACCAAGATAATTTATATGGCCGACCAACGTTTGCCGGGTCAGCTAGTTGAATATTAAAATTTAAAAAAAAACTAAGATTGCCTGTTTTTGTTCTATTTTGAATTTGTAGAACAAACTTCGTCGTTGATCGTAAATGGCAAATATCGAAGCAAAACTTCAAGTCAAGCTTGTTTTAGGATGAGCAAATTTTTCAGGTGCGAAATTGGTTCCTGTAAATGTTTTCGCTAAAGTCATTCACATTGAATTACGTAATATGTCAAACTATCGTCCTCACAACGAAAACAAGTTGTACGAGATTGGTGGAACAAATTCATATTAGTCAAAAATTGACTTTCCTTTGAATTATCGATCATATTCATTGATATGAAATATATTCACGATAAATCGACAATGTGTAACATATCTGCAAATAAGAAATTCAATTTCCGAGATAAACTCATAGATCTGGCATCCCTGGCATATTGAACTAGAATATTTTGAGTGCGAAAGTGATTGGCTGCGCAACTATTACTGCAAAGACAGCTGCCATCTGTAGAATAAAATCTGTAAACTGAACATTATTTGAAACAGTTTAGCTATATTGCCGTGAGATAGAGCTGTTGGACATTTCAGCTCCGAGCGCCTAGCTATTCGCGTTGACGGCGAAATGGTGTCGACATCTGGATACGACATTAGTGTGTATGAGGCCAACTTTGAGACAGTTTTAAGTTAGTAAAATTTGGATTAAATTTTTTCTTTGTGTTATTTACTTACTAGAAGTACGTTATTCTGATCCTAATTTAAACTATTTTTGACGTAGACCTACGTCTTACAATAAGGGTGCCAAATCAGAAAACAGGTCATGTTTTCAAGAAATAAAGTTAACGTTAATAACTATTTTTGCTGCAAACGGATTTTAACGAATTGCATTCCAATCGAATCGGAAATTTTCTAAGATTTGTTTGATATGTTATACATTAGCCTGTATATGGTTTAAATTGATGAAAACTGGAAGCATTCCCATTCCCCCATACATTTTTTGTGAATATTAAGTGAATATTTGCGAAGTAAACTCCACCCTTGTAAGTAAGCTGTCGCTAGCGTATAACTATTGCATCTCCTCTGAAGACAATTTTTAAGAATCTTTCTGTGCTCGAAACAACAAATGTCGCTTATTATGTTTGTTTTGTGATTTATGTTTCCCATTCGAGCTGTGAACGCTGCGAATATTTCACTTGAAGTGCATCTGGAATTGCAATTAACACAACCATCCGATCCATGGCAAAGCAGGCGAAAAAAGAGAAAAGTGGAAATTATTATAGGTCGCTTTTAGCCACCAGTGTTTGGCTTTATGTGTGTTGCTTGTTTTCGTTGCGCGGAACTTAGAATTTGTTCATTTCCTGTACATGTGAATATCACATCTTCGATACTTTTAGTTGCCATTCGTATTTGCTCTCGTGCGCATCGGCTCTGTTCTGATGCCACAAGCTCCTAGCTTTGTCGACGGTTTTGACCGAGAGTCGAAACAGTTTCTCATAAACGACCATTCTCGCGATGTTTCATTTCCATCGCTGCAACTGTATGCATCTGTTAGACACGTGTTTTATGCTTGTTGAATGGCGATGCACGGAAAATGCCTCTCGTTAAATACTCAATTCAATGCGTGCATCGATATAAAGAAACAAATTGCGCCATATGAATAATTACTGTATTGTTCTCGCAAAGGCATGAAAGAATCGTTGCTTCTCGAAATCACTCTACAAAACCACGCAAGTCATTAAACCATTTGAGGGTTCCTGGAACTTTTTGCTAAAGAGTTATTTATGAAATTTCGACGTATTCACAAATAATATCGGAAATGATAAACCAACTAATTAAAAAAAAAAAAAGATTGCGTAGTCCTACGTCCTAAGCGGTCGTGTTTCGGATACAACCCCTCGATTTTTTTATGAATTTTCAGATTTCACTTACTTACCATTACAATATAATATTCTCTTGGACACAATTTTTGTATGTTATTTTTTCACTACTTGCAAGCAAAAGTTATTTTCATTTACATAGAGCACTAATTTAATTTGGGAAAAATCATTTTGATTCATAATTTTTTTCATAAAAGTGTTTTTATTTCTTCTGCGAACCCATATTGCTATGCCTACTCCCCCATTCTGTAAAACGAAGTTCAATGCCGTCAACGCGGATAAAATTAGTTTACTAGGGGCTGTCCACATACCACGTGGACAGAAAAATCATTATTTTGAACACCCCTCTCCCCCACCGTGGACAAACGAAGACATTTTCTATATAATTATCATTCATTATTTTCATTTTCAATGCGTGTTATTCCACTTGAGAATCCATTGCTATTTTCGCTTCAAACCAACGGAACACGAAGCTTAACTCCGCAAGCGCGAAATCCAATAAGACTAACGAAGATTATTGTAGAACACATAGGGATTATTTCTTTTCGAACGTTTCCTTAAAGTTTTAGAAAAATTAATTTTTTTTCCACAATAACATTGATTTAAATGTAGAGACGAATACATCAAAATAAAAACGGTTCAAATCGGAACATCCCTTACTCGGGTTTCGCGCTTAGCAACACATTTGGCGATTCATTTTCATTTACACCCATACCTCGCTTTACGGCCTAGATACGTTTCACGAAAATCGGCCGCAAAGCGAAAAGCCGTATAAGGAATCAATTATTCTAATACAAATTCATGCAAATTCAATCAGATCGGTTCCAAATTTGTTAAATATTTAACATGGTTTTTCATTCGTTTCTGTTTCTGGAGCTGAATATTGTCCCGCATGACTGGAGACAAGTGAGAGTGATAGCCATACGAAAACCCAACAAGCCGGCTTGCGATCACAACTCGTATAGGCCGATTGCAATGTTATCCTGTATTCGCAAATTGTTAGAGAAAATGATTCTACTTCGTTTAGACAAGTGGGTCGAAACGAACAATTTGCTGTCAAATACGCAGTTTGGCTTCCGCCGAGGTAAAGGGACGAATGATTGTCTCGCGCTGCTATCTTCTGAAATCCAAATCGCATTTGCTCGCAAAGAACAAATGGCTTCCGTTTTTCTCGATATCAAAGGGGCATTTGATTCAGTTTCCATGGAAATTCTCTCAGAGAAGCTTCATAATCGTGGACTTTCACCAATTCTGAATAATTTCCTGTACAATTTACTGTCAGAAAAGCACATGAATTTCTCTCATGGCAACTCAAAATCTTCTCGTTACAGTTTTATGGGCCCACCGCAAGGCTCCTGCCTAAGCCCCCTCTTGTTCAGTTTTTACGTCAATGATATGGATGATTGTCTAACTAGAGACTGCACGCTGAGACAACTTGCAGACGATGGAGTTATTTCCATCACGGGTACTAATCCCGTTGCTCTGCAAAAGTCGTTGCAAGATACCATGAACAATCTGTTCACGTGGGCCCTCAAGCTGGGTATCGAATTCTCTACGGAGAAAACTGAAATGGTCGTTTTTTCTAGGAAGCACGAACCCGCCCAATTCCAGCTTTACCTATCCGGCAAAACGATCCAACACTCTATGTTTTTCAAATACCTGGGTGTATATTTTGATTCTAAATGTACCTGGGGGAGACACATTGCGTATTTGAAACAGAAATGCCAGCAAAGAATCAATTTTCTCTAAACAATTACCGGAACATGGTGGGGTGCCCATCCAGGAGACCTCATTCAGTTGTACAAAACAACGATATTGTCAGTGTTAGAATATGGCAGTTTTTGCTTCCGATCAGCTGCCAGGATTCATATTCTCAAGCTGGAGAGGATACAATATCGTTGCTTGCGTATAGCCATGGGGTGTTTGCATTCGACACATACGATGAGTCTCGAAGTTTTGGCAGGAGTACCCCCGCTTACTCTTCGGTTCACAGAATTATCCTACAGATTTCTCATCCGTTGCAAGATCATGAATCCATCGGTGATTGATAACTTCGAAAATCTACTCCAGCTGACTCCTCAGTCAAGTTTTATGTCTTTATACCATGAGTACCTTACCCACGACGTGCACCCTTCACCAGGCATCGCCAACCAAGTTTGCTTTCCATACTTTTGCAATTCCTCTGTCATTTTTGATCTGTCCATGCGACAAAAAATCCATGGAATACCAGATCACCTACGCTCCAATGTTATTCCGTCGATATTTTCGGAAAAATATGGGAAAGTTGGATCTGATAAAATGTTCTTTACTGACGGTTCATACATAAACGGGTCCACTGGCTTCGGCATCTTCAATGAAAATTCCAGTGCCTCTTTCAAACTCAAAGATCCTTGTTCCGTGTATGTCGCAGAAATGGGTGCCCATCGACCATTATTTTATTTTTTCAGACAGTCTCAGCTCAATAAAGGCAATCCGCTCAATGAAAGTTGATAAACGCTCATCTTATTTCCTAACAAGAATAAGACATCTATTGAGTGTTTTGGTCGAAAAATTATTCAAGATTACCTTAGCATGGGTTCCCTCTCATTGCTCGATTCCGGGGAATGAGAAAGCGGACTCGCTAGCTAAGGTGGGCGCTTCAGAAGGCACACTTTTTGAAAGGCAAATTGCTTATAACGAATTTTTTCACATTCCTCGTCAGGACACACTCGTTAGTTGGCAGCGCATGTGGAGTGAAGATGAGTTCGGTCGTTGGTTACACACGATTATCCCTAAGGTCTCGACGAGTGCATGGTTCAAGGGATTGAATGTAGGTCGTGATTTCATTCGCGTGATATCTCGGCTTATGTCCAATCACTACAACCTAAACGCGCATCTCTATCGTATTGGGCTCGCAGCAAACAATCTTTGTGATTGTGGCGATGGCTACCACGACATCGAGCATGTTGTCTGGTCGTGTATCCGGTTCCATGCTGCTCGCTCTCAGCTCTCTAGAGCACTGAGAGCAAAAGGCAGACAATCGGATATCCCCGTCCGGGATATCTTAGGTAGCCGGGATCCTGATCTTCTGCTTCATCTATACCTGTTCCTCAGAAACGCCGATGTCAACGTTTAAAGATGTTTCCTTCGTTGTGTCCCCGTTTCATAACCCTCCTACCCGATCGATAAACTTTTACTTAGTCGCGGCAATACATACACACACTCTTTACAGATGCACGGGCCAAAGGTTGTGCAGTCCACTGATCATTCAACAAGAGCCAAAGGTTGTACCGCTCATGACAACTCTACACGAACTGATGATTGCGCCGGCTAGTGACCATTCTATCCTGGATTCCTCGAGTCGAGAAAGACGCACCACGCTAGATATGGGGTACAGACTAGGGAGCGTTGCTGATTAATGGTCAGCTGCATCCCAATAGGAAGTAGCCCGTGTCAGGCACACGTATAGAGCATCGAAGACTGCAACATACCAATTATGAGAACACTTGTAATACTAACCTCGAGCCAACCGCGAGTAATCGGTTACATATTACTAACATAGTTGTAACACAAAAATTGTCAAAATATTGGACTCCCGGCCCCGTCAGGCTAACGCCACATGTGCCTTAATAAAAAATATATTTTGGAAAAAAAAATGGTTTTTCATTCAAAATGCATTCTGTCTTTTTATTTTTATTTCATTTCATTTCAATCAAAAATTAAATTCATTTAAATCGAAAATACATACATAACATAAATACAAAACATACAATACATACAACCTACATACATGAAAACCAACAATAATCTACAGGCAAACCTTTTTTTGTGCGGGGGATAGGGAACGCACAAAAAGTCGCATAAAAAACGTGCAAAACTTCACCAAAAGCTTTAAAATATCGTGTTCGGTACACATTTTGAAAAAAAGCTTTTTTTGGGCGGTAGATAGGGACCGCATAAAAAAAGTTTCCCCCAAGAAAATAACTCAAATCCATGCCATTCACCGTTCAATTTCCTCTTGTTTCCCTGCTTTTCGATGGGACACTTTGCCTTTTCGGTTGCGCGTGGATGTTTTGTGCTTTTAGTTGCATGTCGAAACGTGTTGCTGCTAGAAATCATGCCATGCAAAAACTTAGAGAATTTGATGAGAGGAGGTGAATGATGAGTCAAATATGCCTATTTTCATACACCGCACAAAAAAAATCGCACAAAAAAGCCGCACAAGAACAGAAAATCGCACAGAAAAATGAAACAACTTCATGTTACATAGAATATGTGTATGTATACATACCTAATTTGTATGTTGCTTAAATTCTTGTCTCGCAAATATTTTTCCACATCTGTATAAAAGTGATTTTTGAACCAATCATCAATTTGTTTTTGCCGTTATGACGAAACATTTTAGACCGTAAATCGAAAATGTGCCTGAATTGAAGAGGGCCGTTATAGTGAAATGCCGTATAAAGAGCGGCCTTGTAGCGAGGTATGGGTGTATATAGATTATTAGTGCTATTATTTTCCTTTATTATTATATACAATCATTAACAGACGTGAGCTGGTTGAACTGTATATGTATTAAAAAAATCAGGCAATGACATTTATGGCTTCAATAGAATAATGTTATTGGAATCTTAAAATGAAGCAGCAGTGATACAAAAAATGGATATTAACACCATCATGCTGTTCGAGTAATAAGAATAATATGTAGTGTTGGTTCACTTAAAACAACAATGGCGGCTCAAATGAACAATGAACCTGCATTGTGATCGCTGGCTTCATCTACCAATGATCTTTCTGTTCAACCTCGTAAGTCTTGGAGAGTATTGGGTTGTTGCCGAATTCGTGCCGGCTTGAAGAAAAAAAAATCCACAGCATAATTCTCATAGACACACAATTATCCAGAGAAATCTAAAGAGTTTCAAATAAAAGATAGCCAGACGGTGCGAGGTCTTCCATAATCGCCTCGTGAAATCTATCCAGTTGTGAACCGTACAACACGTACAACACAAGCAAAATACATGAAACGTGTTGCTTAATTGCTTAGTTGCTTAGTTCCAACAGAAAATATTAAAAACTGTATGGATCAAATAATTACACACAGCATTGTTGAGTGAGAGACATACTTACATACAATTTACGACTTATAAGAAGAAACACTTTTTGACGTAGGACTACGTCTGACCTTTCAATATAGGGGCCCATTTCAATATTTCGATGTGAAAAAGTGTTCAGTTTTTGAACGCTAATACCTCCTCAATTAATGAATGGATTTTGGTTCCAAATACACACATTGATAGGAAATATCCTCAGCATTTGTTTATGTGCTACACATTACGGTTTTTTCAGCTCATATAAAGTTCAAATTGATGAAAAATTGGAAGAAAGAATTCCCTACTTTCCCATACATTTTGTCTGCGCTCCTGCAGCAAACAGTTATTCATTACAAGCAACCACGGGTACGAGCGAAATGTATGGACAAGATGAAGGAGGGAGACAAAAAAGTGATTATAAATAAATATCGCTACAACGTTAACTATATGGCTATATAACGATATTTTGATATTGATTGTCAGCAAAAGAGATATCGCTGCATTTGCCGGGGATGTACGCGGTGCGATACCACTCTTGAGAGACAGGAGTTTTAATGGGATGTGGAGCAGGAGAGCCTTTCGAAGTGTGTTAAAAGCGGTGGAAGCGTTGCGCCAGGTGAATGACTGGCCAATAGTGCTCGATTTGATAGAATGCTGGAGTTTTTAAATGGTTTTATTTAGCTGTGACATATTTGTATGTTTGTATGTAACATCTTTGTCTATGGCGCGGTACCACATTAATTGAAATTTGACCCCTTTCCTGTTGACCGGTTCATCTGAAATTTGGAACACACCGCTACAAAATGGCGGATTACATATTTTCTCTAAACCCCATCAATATGGGTATCAAATGAAGGACTTGACTAGTAGAACACAGTTATTCATGAGGAATGCAAAGCCCAATTATATCACGATACCAGACGGTAAATTCCTATTACGTTATGCTTGCCACCAACTGTGTGTTCGTTGCCGGCTGAACAATAACTCCTACCACATTTGCACCGCACGACATTTGCACGACAAATTTTGATTTTTTCGTATTTGAATCTAAACGTTTGAGTGTTTGCTGAGAGCTGAGTGTCGCAACCGCTCGCTGCGACGCACCTTCTTCCAAACACCTTGGGAAAAAAATAACACGTTCCCACTTTCGGCGCACTACTGTGTTTCGAAGAGGATCAATAGGACAACACAACAATGAAAAAAACCAAAACAAACAGTTCAGAAGTAAGAAGGTCCTTTTTGAAGAGCTCTGTTTTAGAAGTTTTATTGTCCTGATTATCCTTAATTGTTCATTTTAAATCAAGATTATCAATCCTACAAATTCAACAGCAAACGAAGACTCTAAATAATATTCCCACCACCCAACGAACTAGACAAAAGAAACACTAAACGTATATTATTCTGAATCTAAATCTAGATGCAATACGGGAAACTTAATAGTAATGAAAGAGTGCTTAATGTTTTTCTGTATAATTATAAAAATGTTTTGTTCAATTGCGTTTATATTTATGTCATCAGTAGCGATTTTTTAACGTCGTCGTCATAGCCAACATTATTGTGAGCATTAAATAAACGTTCAAAAAATTGGAAAATATTTTAAAAAATCCGTTTAGTTCGTGATCGGGGAAGCGTTATCGAGGTTGCAATAATGTCGAGAAATAATCGGACAAAGCCAGGCGTGAGTTGTGCGCTGTGCAAGGATGTATACAACAGCCGGATGGTTTGTTGTGACGAATGCAGTAAATGGTTCCATTTCGTGTGCGTGGGTGTAACTGAGGAAATCGAAGAGGTGGATTGGAGTTGTTCAGCGTGTGAGGCGAAGCGAGCAGGTCAGATCCCATCGGTCATCACTACAGCTCATGCACAGAGTGAAGCGGAGCCAAGGGCAGTGGATAACCAAGGACAAAATGAGCTACTCAAGGAGTTCCAGAGGAGAATGGACCAGATGCAAAGTAGGTTTGAAGAACAGCAGCAGGCGTACGAAAAACTGCTTCGTGAAAAGGAGCGCGAGATACAGAACGCGATTAATGATTTGCAGTCTCGTATGGAGAAAAGAGAACGGCAGATACGAGAGGAGTTGAGCGTTGCCGCAGTTGTTCCTCCACCCAATGCAAATTCGACAACGTTGGGAACTGAGAACTGTCAGACGAATTACGTTAGCAAAGCGATCGAGCAGATACAAAGACAACATGCGGAGATGGCGAGAAAGCAAGATTTAGAAACGAAGAGTCTTGAGGAGCGAGTAAGGGCGATGGAAATCAGCAGCAGTGAATCAACGAGAAATGATGGTTTGAATGCGGATGCGGATCCATTTATTCCGAACAGCCTTCCTCTATCTTCGTCAGTGAATCTTTCTCATGAACTCAGCAGGAGTCAACTCGCTGCACGGCACACGGTGTCAAAAGAACTGCCTATGTTCTCGGGTAACCCTGAAGAGTGGTCCATTTTCATCGCCACTTATCAGAGTACCACAAGGATGTGCGGTTTCAGTGATGAAGAAAATCTGCTTCGACTCCAGCGTAGTTTGAAAGGGAAAGCTCTCGAGACAGTTCGCAGTCGGTTGTTGTATCCAGCTGTTCTCGACGGTGTTATCAATACGCTTCGTATGCTGTTTGGTGGTCGTCCAGAAATTATCGTCCACTCGCTGGAAATGCCTGCGCCAAAGGCGGAGAAGTTAGGAACTCTGATAGATTTCGGCGTCGCTGTCCAGAACATGTGCGCAACGATTGTGGCATGCGGATTGAACGAGCATCTTTGTAATGTGGCACTTCTTCAAGAACTCGTTGAGAGACTACCACCAACCGTGAAGCTCGACTGGGCTAAACATCGACAAACAATGTCAGCGGTCACACTATCGGACTTCAGCAGCTGGTTGGGCAAGCTGGTGGAAGCAGCTTGCGTAGTAACGATTCCGTCGACGATCAGTACGTACGTTGGCAGATCTGAGAAGCGTGTTCGGCGGGAGGAAGTTAATGTTCACATCCAGTCCGACTCTAATCAGATTTCAAACTCTACATTGCCATCCAATAGTATGTCGAAACCTGTCAACAAACAATGTGTCATTTGTTACGGAGATTGCAGTAATGTAGGGTTGTGCAGAATCTTTCAAGAATTGGATATCGGGGCGAGATGGGCTGCGCTGAAGCAGAACAAATTGTGTCGGAAGTGTCTGTCAAAACATTTCGGAGCATGTGCGGTAAAGCAAGCCTGCGGTAGAAACGGTTGTTCATACATGCATCACAGGTTGCTACACGACGATTCCAGATACCAGCGAATGGAGAATCCTCAGATATCGAGTCTACAGGCGGGTGCAAGTACACCTACCGAAAATTGCAATCTTCACATTAACGGTGTCAGCAAGATTCTTTTCCGATACGTGCCAGTGTTACTCCACGGACGAGGGAAGATTGTACACACGTTCGCCTTTTTGGACGACGGTGCGTCAGTGACGCTGATGGAACATAGTTTATTAAAGGAGCTAGACATTCAAGGTGAATCGTATCCCTTGTGTCTGGGCTGGACAGGGGACCATCAACGCCAGGAAGTGAATTATGTGAGGCTGGCGGTAGATATTTCCGGAGTGCATGACATGAGTACATATTGGATACCGAAAGTGCACACCGTGGACAACCTAGCTCTACCTCGGCAAACTCTCGCGATGGAGGAATTAGCGCGACGCTTCCATCATTTGGCGGCCTTGCCGGCTGATTCCTATCGTAATGTTCGACCACGGATACTTATTGGTATGGATAATTGCCGCTTGGGTCACGCGCTCGACAGCAGAGAAGGAAAGAAGGACGAACCGATCGCTGCTAAAACACGCCTGGGGTGGATAGTATTCGGACCTTGCTCTATAACGTCCCAAACAGCGACTAGTTTAATCGCACACTACAATCTTCATGTGTGTCCATGTACCGAATAAAGCGACGCGGAGCTACACAACGCAGTTAAAACGTACTTTTCGCTAGACAGCATCGGAATAAGTTCTATTAAACCACTGATGTCGAAGGACGACGAGCGAGCCGAACATTTGCTCAAATCCTTGACTAATGTGAACAAAGGGCGCTATGAAACTGGATTGCTCTGGCGTTATGACGATGTTCGAATGCCGGGCAGTAAGCCGATGGCAATGAAGCGGCTAATTTGTCTGGAGAAGCGAATGCAACGGGATCCTGATCTAGCTGAAGCCCTGAAGGAGAAGCTTAGAGATTACGAGCGGTCTGGATACATCGAGAAGCTGACGGAGAACCAACTAGCCGAGAGATTCGAACGCGTGTGGTACCTTCCAATAAAGAGTGTGTCTTCCCCACCATGTTTTGCCTTTCGTCGCGGTTAGGAGCCTTCTGAACCTTGTATGTACGCAGGCCCTCCCGCTGCTTGGTCCGCTGGACGAATGAACTTGACAAATTCAGCTTATTGGCGACATCCCGGACCGAACTTCTCGGATCGCGTCTAAACTGCTTAACTACGCGCTTGTGATCTTTTTCACTGACGGAGCATCCATTTTTGCCGTTTTTCACCTTCCGGTCGATGGTTAGGTTCTCGAAGTATCGTTTTAGTACTCTGCTGACCGTGGATTGGACGATTCCCAGCATCTTACCGATGTCCCGATGTGACAACTCCGGATTCTCGAAATGAGTGTACAGGATTAATTCACGACGCTCTTTTTCGTTCGACGACATTTTTCCAAATTTACGAAAAATTGACAGTGAAGCATGGCCAACGTGAGCTATACACTCTTATCTGATTATAAGCGAAAGCTGAAGATATAATTCCTAAAAATTAAATTTCTCTAGCGTTTTTTCCGTGATGCAATTTGATGTGACACACCCTTTATTCCCTGTTGTCAATCTAAATAAACTGGGAAAGTTGCGTATAGTGTGGGACGCAGCCGCAAAGGTGGCGGGTGTTTCACTGAACTCGTTCCTGCTAACCGGACCAAATCAGCTTACTTCTCTTCTCTCCGTTTTACAACGCTTCCGAGAATTTCGAATTGCTATAACGGGCGACATTCGAGAGATGTTTCTTCAGGTGTCGATGAACTGGCGCGATCAACAGTGTTTGAGGTTCCTATGGCGGAATGGAGAATCAAAGCGTATTCCGGATACCTTTGTTACAAAAGTAATGACTTTCGGGGCAACGTGCTCGCCCAGCTGTGCACAGTATGTGAAGAACCACAATGCGCAACGGTTTCAGGATAAGTTCCCGAGGGCAGCTGAAGCGATAATTAGAGAACATCACGTAGATGATATGCTGTCCAGTGTGGAGACGGAAGATGAGGCGATAAAGCTAGCTAAAGATGTCCGATTTGTTCACGCAGAAGCAGGTTTTGAAATAAGGAACTGGCTGTCAAATTCGAATCGAGTGCTGCAGGAGTTGAAGGCGAATCCTGGAGAGAAGAGCATGAATCTGTTGAGCGAAATGGGAGCCGAGAAAGTTCTGGGATTGTGGTGGTGTACCGTAGCCGATACCTTTACCTTCAAAGTGTCTACGAGGCTAAATGTCGATCTACTGCAGGGTCATATCGTACCAACAAAAAGGCAGATTTTGAGTACGCTAATGACCATCTACGACCCAATTGGACTACTTACGAATTTCCTAATGTTCCTGAGAATGCTACTCCAGGAAATTTGGCGTAGTGGTGTAAATTGGGATGAACCCATTAAGAGCGAACAGTGGGAGAAATGGCAAATATGGTTGCAAGTTCTTCCGCAAGTGGAGTCCGTCACTGTACCCAGGTGTTACCGAATAAAAACGAGCACAGGCGTGCAAAATGAAATTCAACTCCACGTGTTCGTAGATGCGTCTGAAAACGGGTATGCCGCAGTTGCGTACCTCCGGTTCGAAAAAGATGGCGAAGTGGAATGTGCGCTCGTTGGTGCGAAAACAAGGGTAGCTCCGTTGCGATTCGTGTCGATTCCCAGACTTGAACTTCAGGCAGCAGTTATCGGAGCCCGCTTAGCGAACGGTATCATGATGTCTCACCAACTTAAACCAACAAAACAGTTCTTCTGGACGGATGCGCGTGACGTTCTTTGCTGGCTGAATTCCGATCACCGGAGGTATAATCAATTCGTCGCCGTGCGGATCAGCGAAATTCTAGAGCTGACCGAGGTTAACGAATGGAATTGGATTCCGACGAAACTGAACGTGGCTGACGATGCGACGAAATGGCAGAAACTTCCGGATTTTTCTCCTGCCAGTCGTTGGTTCCGTGGTCCAGAATTCTTGTGGGAGGCAAAAGAGAAGTGGTCTGTTTCAGTATCGAGCTTCGATTACACCGCAGAAGCGGTTGCTGCGTCATGTCGCATTTGTACAGCGGTATCCATCGAATCTGCACAAGAAACTATTGAAGGAGCCCATCGTCACCTGCCCATTGACACAGGAAGAACTTCGGAAAGCAGAGTTGTCAATTCTTAAACTAGTTCAGAATGCTCAATTCGCCGCAGAGATAGCTGCACTACAGAAACCGAAACAGGCACCTTGGAAGAACGCATTGCCAAAAAGTAGCTCGCTGTATGGCCTCAGTCCTTTCTTGGATGAAGAGGGGCTGCTGCGAATGAAGGGTCGTATAGATGCTTGTGACGACGTAGATGATAATGTGAAGCGCCCGATATTGTTGCCCAAGTGTCATCCCGTTACTGACCTCATTATAGCCAGTGTTCACCAGCAGTTCTGCCACATGAACCACCAGACTACACTCAACCAGATCCGGCGTAGATTTTACGTGCCTCAGCTACGGTCGACCTACAAACGCGTGCGAGCCCGATGTCAGCTCTGCAAAATTCGCCAGGCGAAGCCAGCAGCTCCAGAAATGTCAGCTCTACCACCTACGCGCCTAAAAGCCTTCTGTCGTCCATTTTCCTACGGTATCGACTACTTCGGTCCTATGCATGTAGTTACTGGTCGGAGGACCGAGAAACGATGGGGAGTGCTGATCACATGCCTAACGGTGCGAGCGATACATCTTGAAGTTGCTCACAGCCTCACAACCGACTCATGCATCCTCTCCATTAGGAATTTTACCGCTAGGAGAGGTGCCCCTCTGGAGATAGTCAGCGATCGCGGCACCAACTTCATAGGAGCATGTCGTGAGCTGAAGGAAGCGTTACAAAAATTTGACCACGAAAAACTCATGGAGCACTTCGTCACCACTGATACAAAATGGTCTTTCAATCCTACTGCATCACCACACTTCGGAGGAGCCTGGGAACGTCTCGTTCATTCCGTGAAGAAAACCTTGAAGCACCTCCAAGTCACACGCACACCCACCGATGAACTGTTGAGGAACATGCTCACAGAGATCGAACTAATCATCAATTCACGACCATTAACGCAGTTACCACTAGATGACGAGCTTTCCCAAGCTCTCACTCCGAATCATTTTTTGATTGGTTCTTCAGATGGTTCAAAGCCCCCGATCACGTTCGATGACAGCAGTTACGCTCTGAAACACACCTGGAAACTGTCCCAAGTCTCTGCAAACCGGTTTTGGCGTCGCTGGGTAGCTGAATATCTGCAAATCTTACTCGGAGGACCAAATGGTTTGGCCACGTCAAGCCTATCGCAGAAGGGGATATCGTCGTCATCGTTGACGAGGCTCTGCCAAGGAACTGCTGGCCGAAAGGTCGAGTGATCCACGCAATTCGGTCCAAGGATGGACAGGTTCGTCGTGCAATGGTACAGACCTCGACCGGAGTGCTAGAGAGGCCGACCGTCAAGATCGCTGTGTTGGACGTAGGTGCAAGCGTGAGTACATCGGATCACCGGCCCTGATGTACTGGAGGGGAGTGTCGCAACCGCTCGTTGCGATGCACCTTTTTCCAAACACCTTGGGAAAAAAAATAACACGTTCCCACTTTCGGCGCGCTACTGTGTTTCGAAGAGGATCAATAGGACAACACAACAATGAAAAAACCAAAACAAACAGTTCAGAAGTAAGAAGGTCCTTTTTGAAGAGCTCTGTTTTAGAAGTTTTATTGTCCTGATTATCCTTAATTTTAAATCATTTTAAATCAAGATTATCAATCCTACAAATTCAACAGCAAACGAAGACTCTAAATAATATTCACACCACCCAACGAACTAGACAAAAGAAACACTAAACGTATATTATTCTAAATCTAAATCTAGATGCAATACGGGAAACTTAATAGTAATGAAAGAGTGCTTAATGTTTTTCTGTATAATTATAAAAATGTTTTGTTCAATTGCGTTTATATTTATGTCATCGGTAGGGATTTTTTAACGTCGTTGTCATAGCCAACATTATTGTGAGCATGAAATAAACGTTCAAAAAATTGGAAAACTGTTTCTTTTTCGTTGCGGTTGCAACACTGAGGTTTTTTTTTCTTTTGATTTTTTTCTGTAATTTTGTGCATGAAAAGCTGCTCATTCTGGGATCTGTGCTCCATGATATTCGAATATTGGACACCCCTTGGTGTGGTCCTACGTCTCTCCGGTTATGTCCCCGACATTATCCACCCGTCTTTTCTTTCCCCAATAATTAACAAAGCATGAATTCCATACAAATTAGAAAATGTGCTATCTAATCTAACAATATCAAGGCACGAATAGTTGTGAAGCTGCCTATGTTTGTTGGGTTCTAGCTAACATTCATTGTTATTCTTGATACCGCTATTGATACCGCTGAACGAAAGAACGATTCAATTGAACTGGTTCACTTAGGTGAACGGTTTGCTACTGAGCCGTTCAACAAAGTGAACTGATTTGTCCATCTCTACTCTCTGGTCTGGTTTCCTTAAGTCGGGTTCAGACGGTACGAGTAAGCATACGAGTCGATCTAGTCAGTTACTGCAGTGCAGCTACTCACACCGTGTGAACACATCACGACAGTTAGTGTCATGTGTGATCCGGCGTGCGAGCTACTTCAAAGTTTTTTGAATTTACTCGCACTCACATCCCTCAAAACGTCAAAAACAGAATTTAACGCTCGAATCATGGATGCCAAATGTAAAAAAATGTCTCTATTTTTAAGATATTTTAAAATATGCGAAGATATTTATAGACTTGAAAATTATTGGAAAAACAAATAAAACCCTCATAGTTTCTAAACGAAATCATTGTTATTTTGTTTTGCACGCTGGCGGGGCACGTTTTCTTTTTGAGATAGTTTTCTTGAGAATCTAAATATGAAATCATTATCGGGCAAAATTTTCATTCAAAGTTCACTCACAACTTGCAAATAAAATTATAGGAGGTTGTGTTCAAGACACGACCGCATTGTTAACGTAGAACTACGCTGTAGTTTAATTTAAGTCGCTTGATTATAACTGCGGATATTACCTTATAATGCTACGAAAATTTTGAAATCTACCAGTTTGGTCGCTCTGGAATGTTTTTTTAATTGTAGAATCATTTGACGATAATTGTTTGATAATTCATTCTTGTGCTCGCAGAACGATACATACTCGAGATAAGCGCAGCTGTCATCCTTAGTGAAGAAAGATTTGCTACTGGCAAGCGAAACCAAAACACTTACAAAATTCCAAAGCGACATTTACTTTCTTGGTGTCTAAATAAGCGAAATAAATTCTATCTGCACGCGAACCCAAATAAATTAATAACTTATTATAACTGATTGAATAACTTGGTATTCCCCGAATACTTTTTTGGTGCACAATCTTAACACCTGCTTCACCATAGCGTCAGTTCATAACATTGATGCAATGTCAAAGGCACCAACGAAGCCTTTATGATGACAGAAAACAAACAATGTTCACTGCTTGGAAAAAGACTGAATATTTGCATCAGCAGAGATTCATTACTAATACGCTAGCGCAAATATATCCACACAATTGTGTAGCTCAAAACATTAATGCAATGACGTCAGTTTGATGCAATGATTGCAATCAAAGAGTAAGTAAGGGGCTGTCCACATACCACGTGGACAACTTTAGGGGTGGTAGGGGGTAAGAAAATGTCCACTCTTGTCCACGGAGAGGGGGGAGGGGGTATAGACTGAGTCCACGTGGACAGGAAGAATTTTCTCTGCGTATTTATCAATAAACGGATTGAGAAGCCTGAGAGTGCTGCCCAGTCAAACGTTCATATATTTTCTCTCATATCATGGATCTTCTTCAGTGAAATCTGTATTATAAAAATATCTCACGTAAATTGTGAATGACCAACTATTTCCTATGATCGAACTTTTATAGTTACGGGATATGCAGAGCCCTCATAGCCAAAACTATAAAAATTAAACGATTCCATAATGGTTGAGATTCCATGATATGCGTAAATGATTTTTATCAAATATAATTTTCTATACGTTTTGTTATATCTCGAGAACAATATATGATAATAACGTCTGTATAGTTTTTCATACAGAATTGCGTGTAAAATCATTTTTCCAAAGTATTTTCTTTCCATTAATTTCTAGGAATAAATATTTACATTTGCAGGAGATTGTCTATGCATCACTAGTCGTCAACTTAAAACAATTGAGCCAGTGTTCTGATAAATTATAGAATATTTCAGGAGGTGATAGAGGATCATATTTGATGAAAAAATCCTAGGCATGTAGTCAATTCTCAACTAGAAAATTGTTGAATTTTTGTTAAGTCTAATTTTATGTTTTGAAATAACTCTAATTTAGAAAGTACGCTCCTTAGAATAATTATACTGTTCATTGGAAAGATAAGAAAATTTAGTATAGAATGCAATTGTAAAACTTTCAAATTAATAGAACCCAGGATCAACTTTTAAATGTAAGGAACCAACTTCAAATCTTGTGTTTTTAATTAATTTTCCAAAAATGCATGATAAACTGGATTGTTTCTATCAGCCAAACTGAAGCTCTCCAACCACTCTACTGTTCCTTCCTTGACACCACACTATTATCCTTCTTGTTATCTTCCACTAATTTAAATGTGTTCACAACATAATTTTATGCAAATTTTCAAATGAAAGCATCGTGCGCACTTTTTGAATTTTCAGTTCAGTCATTTTAAGGCAAAAAACCGGTCTCAAGGAAAGTTCAATAATTCTTTCGTAGTTAAGATTTGATCATCTGCGTGGAAGATTTTTTATGATCCCCTATCTCTTCAAATTTTTCGGATCAGCTTAAGTATATATATAATAATATTATTTTAAACAGATATAATAGTTTTCGATATTTTATTCAATTTATGAGAAAGTTTTCTCAATAGTTTGAACATTTGTAAAAAAAAATAATAGAAGGTTAATGAATTTCTCAAAAAAAAAAAAAAAGTTTCAATCGGGCAACAGGCTTCAGGGACATTTTTGGAAAAAATGAACAAAATTTCAATAAAATGGGGAGGATCGGAGGATTAATTTGGCGTTGAATTGCTCTCTGGTAAACTGTGACGTTTTAATAAGGATTTAAGTGGAGGAAAACTAAAGAGCAATACAAATAACTTATCGTGCAAGATTAGTAAAAAAATATTGAGTCGTGAGTTTTCTGATGTTTTTTCCCCACGAGCATTTTGGAAGCTATCTAGACACTCAATGCAGGATGGTCAATAAGCAGTTGAAAAATAAAAAAATATATATAGATATTGAAAATATTTTTAATAAGGTATTAGTACCCTTTGAAACTATTGCGGAAAAGGTTTCTATTGCGCTGATGACTAAATGTGAATTGATCGTGTGAATGAACAGACATTTCCTGTGGCGAAATGTCGAAAATGTTTTGAGTGATCTTTGAAACGCTCTAACTCTGTTATAAAATAATGCATTCGTCAAAGCATCAACTGGACCATGTATTAAATATTTCCAAGATTGCGATGAGTAGATTTGACCATCGATTTGCTGTGCGTTCATTATTTCATGAAATATTCTTAATTCGAAATCAAAGAATAATTTTTCATTCGATAGAGAATACCTCTGTAGTAAATAGTTCTACTGAAACTCTCTATGAATTGAATGGACGCAAAATAATCATGTTGATTGGATTGCTTGTAAGCATATATTCTCAAAATCTAGAGAAACTTTCAAAACAAACTACAAACGCTTCATCTGTTCTTGCAAAGTATTTTATCTACAACACATATACACATCACACACTAGAAATTTGTTGCTTGAAAATGCTGTATTTTTTATCTTAATGTCATCATTTATATCGAAGATTCAGGCGTTCCGAAATCTCTGAAAAATTTCGACCTTTTACTCCTCATCCTTTGTCAAGTGAGGATCTATAGATATCAGTACATGCTTCCTACTTTATCTTTTTTTTTTTAATTCTTTTTAAATGATAGAAAAAGAGTCTATGTATATAAAATCGTTCTGTTCGTTTTTGTGCGCTTCAAAAACTCGAGCTCTGATGGAGCTCATATTAGAACACAACATACGAGCCACTTCAAAAATTGTTGTTGCTACTGCCAACGCCTCAAGAAGCTTCAAGCTTTCCACATGAAATGAGCACACTTCAGAAATAAATCTGTGAAAGTAAATTAACTTTCTAGTATTGAATATGTATTCTATGCGACAGCAACACAATTCTTTGCATGTGTTCAAGAATAGTGAGCTTAAATTGTATCTGATAGTGATTTTAAATCTATTTAATTTTATTCGATTGGCTTTGCTCAAGATCAATCCTTGGAATTTTGTAATTTATTTTCGGATGCGGATTGTTCAACTGGATATTGTGCGTTTCCGTGTTGACAAACCAGATAGCAGATAGCCTTTAAGATAATAGAAAAACAAAGTATTACAAGTATTTTAATTAGAGGCGAATGAACTGCAAAGTTTAAAGCCTTTTAAAAGCAAAAAACAAAGAACATACAAGTATTTCAAAATTAAACTCATATGGAATTATATGGAATATTTACTACTCATTTTTCTGTCATAAAACACAAATGAGCCACGGCAAACGTGGCAGGGTTCAGCAAGTAAAATTTGAAACAAAATAAACATAAATGGAATTAAAATTTAATTCATGCGCAGTTCAGTTATTTTCCGAATTATTCTAATAAAATCAAGAAAAATGTCCACGTGGACAACAGGGGGAGGGGTATGAAAATGTCCACGCTTGTCCACGGAGGGGGAGGGGGGAGTTTAAAATCGTGCTTTTTCTGTCCACGTGGTATGTGGACAGCCCCTAATTTGGTCGCATTCACAGCTCAGTCCGAAACAAAGGCATGTGATGGCGCAAAACAAGGAAGAACAAGCGATGTTCATTGTTTCGTAACTAGAATGATACTGAAAGTTTGCCTTTCCTTCGTTTCCTTGATGAATTAAAGAGACTTTAAACTTCTTCAGTTCATTCATCTCTAGCCTTCAAAAAGGCCTTTGGAAAACTCTATTCTTCCCTCATATTACTCCTCCATCCTCATTGCCTTGAGAAAGGCATTCGATCCCTCGCCGTCAAGCTCGCCCAGCAACGGTGTTGTCCAGTCGGTGTCCTGACGAAGAATGAAGTCAGCAAGATCCACTGTTTATACTCTAGGCCCCTTCGTTCTTCTTTTTTTCCTTCGTTCAAGGAGACTTGACGATAAGTCGTTCGATAAGTTGCTCGTTATTGACAGCTCTGTTTGGGAAAGCATACAACTGGACAGAACAAATGTAAGAGGAAATGGGAATGTTTTCAATTTTCATCAATTTAAACCATATACAGACTATGGGATTGTAATGTATAGCTTATCAAACAAATCTTAGGGAATTTCTGATTCGTTTGGTATGTGAATCGCCAGAATCCGTTCACGGCAAAAATAGTTATTAACGTTAACTTTATTTCATAAAAACGTGACCTGTTTTCTGATTTGGCACCCTTAATTAAAGAGGTAGTTCTACGTCAAAAAGTATTGTTCTAAGAAACAGAATACATATTCGATTTAAAAAAGTAGATTTTCATTCATTATTTTAGTTTTTGACGAGTATTTATTCCTCTTTTATGAGTGTATTTTGGCGTTGTATTTGTGGAGCAATTAAATTCAACAGTTTTTTCACTTTTTCAGGTGTTATTCTCAACACTGCTCTGTACTCTCGGGGATCATCATCGTAGAGTTCCTTCAATATTGTATTTGTTGCTCCTTTTCTTTGCATCCAATTCCTGGCCCGAATCCTTTTTTTTCTGCTTTTTTCGGATAGTACCTTCAGTTCAAAGAAATTCAGCACACAGTACGACCAGCATGTGTTTCGCGATAAAATTGTGTAATGATAAATTCAACTGAAAACCTAAGACGAAAACTGTCAACAAAGAAGTCGATTTCGGATCAATCATCTGACAAATTCGGACCTGATTGCTGTTTCTGACTATCTGAAGGACATTTGAAAAATCGCCTGGCATCTCTGGTAAACCCGTGCCGTAGTATCTAGTTTCTTGCCAGCAGCTCACATTGTGTGAACGGACAAGGCGAGTCAACCAATTGTCAAGCGAGCCCACCGGGTCAGTAGCTGCTCACTGTCAAGTCAGCTACTAGCAACGTATAAATGGGCCTTTATTCGTTCTCACATGTTTTTTCGTGACGGACCAGGTAAGTCAGTCAGTAAGTAAGTAGGGGTAAAGGGGGGAATTTGGACCACCTAAGCAAGTCGCCTAATATTTCCAAGCCAATAAAGTCTAAATCAAAAATGTCACATTGTATAATGAGCTACACTTGTTTCCTCTCAATCAATAATGTTTAATCATTTTATCAAGCTTCAAACTACCAATCATAAAATCATAAAATAAAAGAGCTGATTTTTGGACATTAAAATTCGATGTGGGGTGATTTGGTCCAGTGTGTGTTTCATCGAAAAAAACATATTTATGTTTATGTAAAGTATTTTGGGATAACGTTACAATCATTAATAGTGTTTTGGGATTGATACCAGGTGTCTTGGCCAGAATCCAGACCAGAAAAATTGGATTGACACCATCTCGAATTCTGCATGAATCTTTTCACTGTTGTTCGACCAATTTCAAACACTTTCGTTGTTGGTCAAATAAAATCCGTTCTTGATGGCCTGAGTTGCTCTTTCAAGTTCCTCCTTCTTCCAACGTTGTCTGTCCATCCTCTTTTTGTAATTCCGTGACATCTGGAATCGATTAGATCAAAGAAAAGCTTCAAACCTGTAGGACCAATTCACCCCACAGAAACGTGTCCATGTCACCCCACACAACATGCCAAAATTAAAATGCAGTTAATTTCATTTATTGTTATCAAACTTACAGTTTCGCTGCATCGAAATGTTCCTCTTCTTTAGACGAACAGAACTTTACTGCAAAATACACGAAAAGTTTGTTTAATCAGCGGGAAAAACCTTAAAACCACGATCGGAAAACTCACATTTTTTGACAATCAAAGTGCTTGTTGTGTTCATGCTACCGTTTCCTTCCACCTGTTGAATTTTACCAAAGTTTTTTTACGTTAGTTACATACGGTTCAGTAATAAAAGAAAATGACATCATAAAAATTCCAAGTTGAGCCTTACTTTTTGAAATAAAGTGGGAGTCCAAAGCACCCCGTATGTCCAACTCACCCCGTGTTACCCTAATTCTGCATTTGTCGATAGCAGCCAAATGAGAGGAGATAACTTGGAAGATGGCGACACTCTATTACCCTCAAAGTTCCGTCGGAAGCCTGATTTCAAGAGTTTAATGTTGATAGAGATTTTATTAGAAAGGTTATTGTCTTATCATATCGTGTTCAATGTACGTCTCTATCATGTAGGATATGGAACTAATGCACTGGAACCAGTGCTTGGAAATATCAGTTTCACATCAATTTTTTCAGCTGAATTTCAGACCACCTTCGATCATTATACCATTGTATTCGGGATATCGAAAATGAACCAACGCCAAGCCTCACAATAACAGCAAGCCACTGACAGTTGATTCATTCACTTTCGTTCATTCCCTCTTTCGCTCTGCTCTGCGTTCACGGAGTGTAAACAAAAAGAAATATCCCAAGTTTTGCCATTCATTGATATTAATGCACCAGTTCATTCAATATCAACATTGTTCTCGGACATTGTCATACTGTTATAGAAGTTTATTCACCTAACCAGGGATGCAAATTGCAAACTATAAAAGCGATGCTTCGCTGCAGTTAACATTCAGTTTTGTCTTTCTATCTATGCGATTGATTTGCAAAGAAACATCTACATTCATTCATAACGTCCGATTGGAGAACTGGATTCCTGTGTTTGATGGTCCGTCCGCGGGAACCGCTTTGTTTCCCAGAGTGCGAGAGGAAGGATTTGTGGTGGAGCAGTCACAACGAATGGCCATTGATATTCCGTTGAATTATACGGCTTCACAGGCGGATGTAGAACAACGAATGGCTTACTTCCGGGAATATATCGGGGTGAATCTTCACCTGTTCCGGAGCCCTACTTCCCTGAAATTTTGAACAGTGCCACAAACAAGACCTATGCATCTAGGAATAGAAATACATCGCTAAGCGTAAGCATTTCGATATTTTTGATAAAAAATGTTCTATAAAAAAATTGATTACTGAACGTAAATAGACCAGCTGATGCAGTTGGAACAATTTTGGAAATTGAAAATTGAGTTGCTCGATTTATGGATGCAGTCCAATCACGAACAGTATTAAACAGTCCAATCAGTTGAGGTATTAAACGTTAATAGTTAATTTGGATATATGTTTCAGTATTTCTCATTTCAGCCGGATGGTGAGCGCCTCCCTCTCGAAGATAGTAACGGTATAGACATCCCCGGATATCTAATGGAAATTCTATTCTACTCTATTCTATCTGTGACCATACTATGGAAACATCCATTCGATATTGCATAATTTGTTAGGATTCGCTCATGTTCCAGACATTTTGTACCTGGAAGGACCTGGAAAGATCGGTGAATTATCGACAGCGATGTGTGATCCCATTTTCTATCGACTGCATCAGTTTATCGATGATCTATTCGAACAATACAAAAAAGGGCTTACACTCTATACTGAGCAAGAACTGGGATTCCCTGGTGTAGGGATTGGAGACGTTTCGGTGCAAGTTACCAATGGGAGAGCGGCGGTGAATCGTCGGCTCACGTCTGCAGACATATGGGTTTCCCGTTTGATAGGTTCATCGACAAGACAATTGTTCAGATGGAAGATTTCGTGAGAGCATTTCCCAACATGAAGCGAACGTCATCCATGGGGAATATTTTATACATTATGTATTAGGAACGGTATTTCTGGATTTGAATTCAAATTAGATTGGTGCAAGATTGCGTAATTAAACAAAAAGTGGATTCAGCTACAGTTGAAATAAAAATATTTGAGAAATGACTAAAAAAATATAAATTTATTTTATTTTCATTTTACGTAGGAAAAATCGAAGCATTCGAATCTACAATGGCTCAGTTGTCACCGAGGTGGTTACATCCTTCCACTTATATAGTGTTGGCAGTATCTGATCGAAGACGTCTTTATTCAGTTTGACGATCATAATATTGGCCAGAGTCTCTTCCTTCAAGCATGTTCTCTGGTTAGAGAGCACCAGTGCGAGTGCGCTAAATGCCCTTTCCACTGATACCTGACCAGAAGGAGTAGCAAATACAACCTTGACCACTGCGTAAAGTTCAGGATGCGAACTCTTTCTTTTGATCCATCGAACATCGAAGTTATGCTTCTGGCGAGGCTCGATATCCAGCGCTTTGAGCTGAAGTTTGAATGCTGATTGATTTGTGTCTATTTTAGCAGCAATTGAACCCCCGAAAAACTCGGTGATGTAGCCATCGCTTGCATCCATGGCATCAGATGTCGAAGACGTAGTAGTTGAAGAGGCAGCATTATCATCAGTATTATTGAGTCGACATATGCGGTTCCAAGTTTCTGTGATGAAACCCTAGAATAATCGAATGCATCAGTACAATTTTGGAAATAATTTATTTTTCAATTGGACATACCTGAATAAGCTCCTTTTCTTCGCCATTGAAAATAGCTGAATTGACAAAATTCAGTCTTGGATCCAAGTACAGGGCCATTCTGAAAGCTTGAGATAGTCGCAGCCTGGAAAGCCTGCTCTGAAGAGTTTCATAGCCAACGGATTTCTATGAAATCGACGAACTTCGCCTATAGCAATCAACCATGCTATACAAAAATCTGAAAGCGATACGTGTGAGCCCTGCAGATTTTGAGAGCATATGTACACTGGCTTGAATGCTTCTGCATAACTTTCAATAAACTCCCAGTGGCTTGAGAGATCTGTAACGAATAAAATATTGCTGGTAAATCAAAAATATTTCATCAGAGAACCTGATAGTACCTAGTTCTGCAAATTGTTCAGTCAACTGTTCGAAAAACTGTTTCTGATTCAGGAAGCTGCTTACCATTCCATAAATGCCGCCCCACCGCGTCTGGCACCAAGTTGGCGGATAAGTGGCATTGTGATGACCGAAATTTGTCGTGTATTTGACGTTTTTGCATTTTTTCGCTATTTCCGTTATTTCCTTAATAGAGTCATTGCTTTTATTTACTACGTACAAAACAACTAGCTGCAACGTGTGTGCCGCACACCTGATGAGATTTAATCGCTCTCTGAACGCCTCGCACAGGCTGGCCGTAAGTGTGTCGTTTGTCTCGAAATATTCTTCGCTATCATCATCTTCTCGCAAAGACAACATGACCAATTCTTCCTTCAGTTTTCTGACGGCTGCCAACATATTAGCACCGTTATCTACTACCATTGAAAATACTTGGTCGAGGGTCATTCTGTAGCTTGTCAACGTATTCATTATTTTTTGTTTCAGTAAGTTGGCAGTCTGACTCTCATTGATCTCAAGTATGCCTATAATATTAGGCTGTCAAAAAAGTCCTGCGGTATTTTTTTTAAATTTTCATTTGTTCATAAAATTAGTTACAATCATCTGTTTTAAGTAAAATATGCGCCGTTTTGTTCGATGACTTGTTCCCAACGAGATGCCAACTTCATAATACCCCTGTTATAGAAGCTCGCTTCCTCATTGGCAAAAAACTCGGATAGCCAATTTTCACAGGCCTCTTTTGTGGCTAACTTCTGACTACCTAGCTCGTTCGCCATGGACAAAAACAGGTGGTAGTCACTTGGTGCAAGGTCCGGACTATACGGCGGATGCAAACGAACCTCCCATTCGAGCTCCCGGAGCTTCTGGCACGTCACCAAAGAAGTGTGTGGCCTGGCGTTGTCCTGATGGAAGACAATGCGGCCTCTGTTTATCAAAGATGGCCTCTTCTTCATGAGTGCTACCTTCAAGCGGTCCAGTTGTTGGCAGTACAGGTCCGAATTGAGCGTTTGGCCATAGGGCAGCAGCTCATAATAGATTATTCCTTGACAATCCCACCAAACACACAACAGTCTGAGCCGCTTCAGCGGGCTTCGACCACGACCGTTTGCGCTTCACGTTGTCGTAAGTGACCCACTTTTCATCGCTAGTCACCATCCGCTTCAGAAACGGGTCGATTTTGTTGCGATTCAGCAGCGATTCACATGCGTCGATACGGTCAAAGATGTTTTTTTGCGTCAACGTGTGTTCTTTGCGAATCCAAGCTTCTTCAAATGGTTAATAACGGTTTGATGACTTATACCCAGCTCTTGGCCGATGCTACGGCTGCTACTATGCCGGTCTTTCTCGGCTAATTCAGCGATTTTGTCGCAATTTTCGACGACAGGCCTTCCGGAGCGTGGCACATCTTCGACGACCTCTACACCAGAACGAAAACGTTGAAACCATCGTTGTGCGTTGGAAATGGAAACTGTATCGGGTCCATAAACTGCACAAATTTTATTGGCAGCTTGAGATGCATTTTTGCCTTTGTCATAGTAGTACTGTAAAATATGTCGGATTTTCTCTTTATTTTGCTCCATATTTGCGACACTATAACTCACGAACGACTTAACCAAACAAAACACTGTCAAGGACTATATTATAGCGCGCAAAAATACCTTTCCAACAAGCTATAGTATGACTCGATACAATGAATACAACTAGAACTACGCGCTTACAACGACACCTCGCGGAAATACCGCAGGACTTCTTTGACAGCCTAATATGAAGCTTTTCATTAACGGTTTTACATAGCTACTCAAACTAAATCTTACCCAACGTCCGAATGACAATCTCGTCGCGTATGCAATATTGAGCATTTATGCACAATATGTGGCGGTTATGGCGACTTGCGGAGTCGAGCTTAATCGAGATAAGCTTATTTTTCATCTCGTCAGCTATCGCACTTTTCACTTTTCCCGCAGCTGCTTGCAGATGATTCTTAGCTGTCTTCCCATTGAATGAAATTCCTGGTCCAACAGCCTCGGACAATCGATCCAGAAGTAGTTTAGTTTCGTCCCATTCGACAAACGAAATGGGAAGATTCCGGTTAGCGATCATTTTGACCACATACTCAAATAATAGTTGATGATCAACTGGAACCGGACGCTTGGGGATAAGTCGAGCTTTCTTCGCAGACGAATCGAACTCCTTCAGCAAACCGTATTCGGTAGATAATTCCGGGTGTTGCGATCGGAAACGGCGGATAAAATTGCCAACATCCAGCTTTGGTTGGCGAAGTTTGCATTCGCTAGTCGGATCGATTTTTCAAAATGCTTCCTCGCCGTCCAAGCCAATGTAGTCTTTAGCGATTTCTGTAAATGTGCGTATCGATCTCGCTCTCTTGTTGGCATTTCCATTTGAACCACTGATTTTGGTTGCCATTTCGGAGTAACTTCAGAAATAACGGTATAAATTAACAGAATATGTCACTAAATAATCAATAAACACTGTCTCAATGAAAAAATCACACACTTGTCAGGATATTGAGAATGAACGGTCACAAAATTCCTGACAATTCAATTGCAATGAATGAAAGAAAATGAAGTCTCATGACTCGAGCTTTAAAGAAAGCTCAGATACAACAGAATGAATATGAATGAACACAGTAGTAAATTTGTTTGACGTCGGATGAATGACAGCAGTATCGACAAGAGAAATGAGCGTGTTACACTGATAAAAAATTATTTTCAGTATTATTTAATAAGCTCAATATTTCCAAGCCCTGACTGGAACACATCTTTTTTTTATCGATATATTGACGTAGGACTACGTCTAACCGGAAGATATAGGGGGTGAAATGGAAATCTAGGCACTGAACAAGTAGGAAAAAATGCAAGATTTGGAACGCTTATAACTCGAGCATTTCTCAATAGCTCGCAAAGGTTTTTGCATCAATTGATAGGAAATATATCTACGCATCTATCATAATGAATAACATTTTATTTTTCTTGAGATAAATAATTGAATAATTGTGAAATATCAAGCATTGTCAAAATGCACTATGTGCCCATTTTTGATTGGTCCATTTTGTGCTCCTCAAATCGTACCGACCAAAACGGGCAACCAAAGCAGCAGCGAAATAGAATGAAGCACGATTGGAAAGGAAAAAGAAAAAAATGAACGAAACATTGGTCGCAGTCTCACACATGCGTAATTCTCGAGCCAGCCAGTCAGCTTAAAAATCCCCGATCCGCTGCCATAACGATCATTCTCATTCAAACCGTACACCACATCGGTTCGCATCACAACACATCAACAAACCAACCCAAGCAGCCATGTCTGGACATGATAAAGGAGGAAAAGTGAAGGGAAAGGCAAAATCCCGCTCGAACCGTGTTGATCTGGAGTTCCCTGCAAGGGTAGCTAGGCCGAGCGTGTTAGTACCACTGCACCATTCCACCTAGCCGGCGTTATATAGTTTCGGCCGCCGAAGTGATCGAGTTAGCTGGCAAAGCTGCTCGCGACGATAAGAAAACCCGCATCCGGAACAGAACACATTCGGTTCGGTGGACATCAAGACAACAGGCAGTTGCAGCGAGTGGCGAGTGGCAAACGCAATCGCAAAACGGCATCAGGTAGCAGAAGAAAAAAGTTTGTTCTTTATACAAAGTGCTTTGATGGCAAATCCAGAACAAGGCGGCATCGAGGGCGTTCGAAATGGTTTTTTTTCAAAACCACGAGTACTAAGTTTTCTAAATTGGAACCATTCCATAAAACAAGGCGCTTTTCAGGGCCATTAAACCTTCCATAAAAGAGTTTAGGAAATACAGTTCAATGCTTTCTAAAACATTATCCCAAATAATAATAAAACACAAATTGATATTTTCATAATTTGTTTGTCAGGATATGATGAGTATGTGAATTTGGCAGTTGTTCTGAGCTTATTGATTTTCATCAATTCTTAAATTGCTTCTAGATTGAAAGTACAGTAATTTACACTTATCTCGACATTTAGCTAATTGGACGGACCTGTAATGTGACATATTTAGTTGGACATTTTTGTAAACATAGAGTTCGGGGTCCAAATTATGACCCCACATTGAAAGTCGACACTGTACCACTGTCATCGCAAATGTTCAATTACAGGTTAAAATTACCTCCAATCCGATACTGAGTGGTGGTAATGCGACGTGCCATTGAATGTAATTTACTGTAAAATATGTCACAAGCTGGATGGGAAGAAATTTTCCAACTGTGAAAGCTGTGGCGAGTGGCAAATGCAATCGCTAAACAGAAAGGTTTAGCCGAACAAGATGGGGATATCGAGTGATAACAAAACAATAAACTCTTTAGATTGAAGATAATTTTGTGATACTGAAAAGGACCCTTTTTAGCCTGCATGTGAATCCAACGAGCGAACAAATCGTAATGAATGTATTTTTTCGCCATCGCTCCCTTTTAACGCTGATTCGTTCGTCTCGTTGGACTCGCCCCTCTGGCTGAGTCTGCCGATTTGTCTCTATCCTGTGAGTGTGTACCGCTGGAGTATAAAACACGCGGACCCCAAAAAAATATCTTATTTTTTTTCAAACCGTAAACCCGTGTGGTTGTACGGCATCGGCATCGTAGACGTAACAAAGGAGGACAAGTTAAGGGAAAGGCAAAGTCTCACTCGAACCGTGCAGGTCTCCAGTTCCCTGTTGGTCGCATTCACTGATTGCTCCGCAAGGGTAACTAAGCCGAACGGATTGGTGCCGGAGCACCAGTATACCTAACAGCGATTATAGAGTTTCGGCCGTCGGAGTGCTCGAGTTGGCTTGCAAAGCTGCTCACGACAATCAGAAAACCCGCATCAAGAACAGAGAGGTTCGGTTCGGCGCTCATCAAGGCAACAATTAGTTTCAGTGAGTGGCAAAGTGTTTCTCCGGCACGTCGCATTAAATGTAATTTACTGAACAACATGTCACAAGCTGGATGGGGAGAAATTTTCCAACTGTGAAAGCTGTGGCGAGTGGCAAACGCAATAGCTAAACAGGAAGGTTTAACCGAACAAGATGGGAATATCGAGTTATAACAAAAACACAACACCAAAGGTTCTTTTCAGAACCATCAACATATTCATAAAGAGTAAACAGTAAACTAATCCATTTTTCACGTAGGAGAAAAAAATAAAACAATATATTTAAAATATATATTTAACAAAAGCTGTCCCCTTTGTATAGTCCTACGTCACTCCGGTTATGTCCCCGACATTACCCACCCGTCTTTTTTTTCTCGCTGTCTTTTACAATACCGCTGCATTGTAAATCGTATTTAAGTTGAATTAAATCAATTTCAATTACTGCATAGTGCCGAGATGTGACGGACAAGCCGACGCTGTCTATCTGTGGATAATTACAATGTCGCAATATTCCGCGAGTTTACATATCGATTCACTAAATCCGATCGCATTTACACCGCCTATACGTAGCTTGGGCTTCCGTGCTGGCAACCGATGAAAAGTGGGTTTTGGGGGAATATATATGTGTGACTTCGGATGGCCACAACGGGCTGCAATCGAAAAACCACACAAACACGTTGCATCACATATGGTGGAATTGCAAATGATTTCGTTTGGTGGAACTTATTACTCTGGTGTTTCGCCACAAAAATATTTCAATCTAATACAGCCCGTGTGTTAATCAAAGAGAAACAGGAATCGATTCAAAGTTCGATGGGCAGTGAGCCTATTCTGCTGCCTAGGGTGGTTGTTTTCGCGTTGGGTATTCGAGTCTACTTTGCGTCTCTAGGCGTGTCATTATGTTTGCTACAATTTTATTTATTTTATTTATTTATTTCACCGTCTTGGATATAAAGATTCCTACAGACTGTTTACTTAGGCTAGTTCCTTAATTCTATTTTTGAATACATTTTTGGATATATTAAAATCAAAACAATTATTCGCTACATTGAACTCACGGAAACATTTAAGTAGAGGACTGTTTTGACCGTAGGTGGTCCTACGTGGAGGGATCGCTAGGAGTTGTCTGTCTCGGAGACGTCTAGATGGAGCGTAGATTCGTGCATTCTGTATCAGCTCTGAACAATCCATGTTGCCGGTCAACATGTCAAACACAAACAGGCGTTGGGTTTTCGTTCGCCTTGACTGTAGGGTTTCAATATCGATCAGTCTACAGCGGCTTGCATAATCGGGGAGGTTAGACGGATCGTTCCAGGGAAGACCCCGTAGCGCGTAACGTATAAAGCTTTTCTGCACTTTCTCAATGCGTAACATTTGCGTTGCGTGATAGGGAGACCACACACAGCTTGCATATTCAACGATACTCCTTACTAGGGAACAATACAATGTCTTCAGCGTGTATGGATCCTGAAATGTTTGTGAGTTTCGGCGAATGAATCCTAGTACTGCGAACCCTTTCGCGGCGGTAGTGCTGATATGCTCGTCGAACTTCAGTTTGCTGTCTAGGATGACACCGAGATCACGGATGCAATTGACGCGTTCAACGTTATTAGAGGCGATTTTATAGTTGAAACTGATGGAAGTTTGGCAGCGAATGAAAGTAGTTGATTTGCATTTCGTTATGTTCAACTGCATTCCGTTAGCTGAGCACCATCTAGTGAGCTCATCGATATCAGCTTGCAAAGCACAACAGTCGAGAACTGAGTGAATTGTCCTGTACATTTTAAGATCGTCAGCGTACAATAGCTTTCCAGATTTCAGACATCCGGTGAGGTCATTTACAAATAGAATGAAAATGAGAGGGCCGAGAATACTACCTTGAGGAACTCCTGAGGGGATGCTATACATACGTGAGCGAGAATTTCCAATTTTCACGAATGCTTCTTTTCCAGCCAGGTACGAACTGAGCCATTCTGTTATCCAGCTTGGAAGTCCCAGATGATTAAGCTTTCGAATGGCAAGACCATGAGGCACCTTGTCGAACGCCTTCGAAAAGTCGAAATATATAGAGTCCACCTGGCAACGCTTGTCCATTTGCTCCACGAGTGATGTTGTGTAGCACATAAGGTTCGAGACAGTTGATCTTTTCATCACGAATCCATGTTGAGCGTCAGATATAAGCGGGCGTGCTGCATTGTAGAGGACTGCGTGAATAATATCTTCGAAAACTTTTGCTATGCAGCAAAGGATGTAAATTCCACGATAGTTGTCGACTATCCGCTTTTACGACTTTTCACATACGACCAGAAGCTTTTCGGATTCTGTTTCAAATTCGATTCAATTCGATCTGTATAAGAGCGAAAAGCTGCTATTCGACACTCACTATAGCACGCTTCAAGATGCTTAAGCTTTTCTTTCGCGTCACTGGATTTTTCTCGAAAGTAAACTTTTCGGGCTTTGCGGACGCTATTACGGAGACGTCGCAACTCCGACGTCCACCATGGGTGCTTAAAACTGGGTGCTTGACATCTTCGTTTGCGAGGAACGTTATCGCGAAGGATCTCGTAAACTTTTTCATAGAATACTGCCGTTGCGCAGTTTGTTGACTCTGCGCCAATGATTTCGTTCCAGTCAACACCTGAAAGAAGGTTGTTCAGTGCAGTGAAGTCACATCGCTTGAAGTCAAAATCGGGATCGTCACAAGAATCATCAGGAACTTGCTGAGAACACACGTCGAGTTGAATACGGAGAACAAAAGGTTTATGATGAGCGTCAAGTTTCAAAAGAGGAAAGGGTGGCTCGATGATTTCGGCATTGCAACTATCGTTAACAAATGCTAAGTCGAGAATCCTATTGTTCGAGTTGCGAAGCGTGTTGATTTGATGGAGTCCAGATGCAGCTATTGTTTCCGTGAACACAAGTTCGGCTTCCGTGTAGGCGTTACTAGGCAAATAACTGTTTATGTCCTCGTCGAACGTCCATGATAAGTATGGGAGATTATAGTCGCCGACTACGACAATGGAGTCAGTGTCCAATGCGCGGTCGCAGATGTCACATACGGCGTTAGAATGCATGGTGTATACATCGGGATGAGAGTTGGGCCGAATGTAGATGCCACAGATGTAAATAGTAAGGTCAGGGAGTTTGACGGAAGCGACGACTTGCTCCAATTGAGTGTAGTTACTGAGCGATACAGAATTGCAACAAAAGGAAGACCTAACTGCGATTAGAACTCCACCTCCGCGTCGTAAAGAACTTGATCTTTCACTACGATCGCAACGGAAAATCGTATAATCGGACGCCAACTCAGTATTCGCGATATCGGGTCGCAGCCAAGTTTCGGTAAGAACGACGATGTCGTAATCACCACATGTCATTTTCGTGAAGAATTCATTTGTTTTAGTTCGCATTCCACGTACATTCTGGTAGTATATGGTTAAGTGATTAACCAGAGCTGGAACAGTTAAAATCGGCGGGAGCAGGTTTCGAATGGTGGTGTTACAGACAATAGACGTTTGTGGCGTTAGTTGGTCGCTGACGGCGTATCCGGTTGCGGTTGATCGACTGCGGGATCCCAGAACCCCGGTTTGTTCGAGCTGTAGTTTTCGAATTCTCGAAAACGAATACCCATGGGCCAGGTGGACGATGTCATGGCCTTTGGCTTCAGATCATGACACACACCGAGCTTAAATGACACATACGTGAGGCTGGAAACGTCTCTACCGCGAGGGACAAGCTTAACAAGCTTTACATCATCTGTCGCTAATCTGGTCTTGACCATCTCGATCTCTTTTTCGTCCGGAGCTCTGGGATCTATTCCCGACAAATATATCCAGAAAAGTTTGGCATCTGAACTTGCAGTATCAATAGTAATACCACATGTATCTGAATTCTGCCCGCCTGTACCGCAAATGAGTTTACGTGGTGGGGCGCTAATTCCGTCATTCTCTTCGTTTACACGTGGGCGTTTAGCGGAACTGCGCATCAGCGGAATCCGAGTGGGTAGGTTTCTAATCGGTGTGTTGGCTACAATTTCAGGAATTTGCTTGAGATTATTGCGTATCTCGGATCGAATTTCGGACAAAATGTTGTCACGAATTTCGGTCTTTATAGTTTCGATGATTCCCTCATAAGCAGCATTGACGGAGTGAACGGCCTTGGTGAATGGCGCTTTCGCCATACGTCCGGTGCACGCGTTACACATCCAATGCAGGCAAGCGTTGGAATTCACAGCGTGCTGTTTTCAGAGGACATACCAGTGCATTTGAAGCAAAACCGGCCGGAACAAAAACCACCACAGGCCCAGTTATCAGCAGGAAGCTCAACTGTGCATTTTTCACACACGCCGTGCATAGCGAAATACAGTAGTTTCAACGCAGCGAATTAAAATGACAACGGTGAAAGCCGCAGAACTGGCAACACTAACAATAGAGCAATAGCGTTCCGTTTCACAGCGTTCCTTAATTACGCGCACACCGGTTGTTTATGTTTACCTTCTGCTGGGTGTCCTATTGCTGATGAATGTTCGGTGATGAGGATGATGATGTCACAGCGCAACGATATGAATGACTGATGCTATATGGGGTGACGATTTTTGGACTTCGTAATGAGAAGAACAGCAGGGTCAGCATAAGTTTATTGTCTCGGGTTTGTTTCGTACAGGTGAATACAAGAAATGGCTATGACATTGGCGGTAATCGGCGGCAATGGAAATGCAGACGGCTATCAGGTAAACTCAGAGTCGTACCAAACAATGTACTGAAGGAGATTGGCGAGGTGGGACGAGGCGGTATTGGCAACGGGCAATGGCAGCGGGTTTTTCTAGATCAACCACTCTCTAGCCAGCTCGGAATTTGTCAAATTCACTTATCCTACCTAGCTGATTGTTGATTCAGACTCGTGTTGGCGATGCGGGCAGCAGTGATGAGCGATGTGGAGATATAATTTTGATTTTCGGGCGGCTTTGTAACGGTAATATCGATGAACAAACAGCACAATGAGTTTGGAGTGTATTGATTGCACTGTATTTTTATCGTTGTCAGTTTTTCGAAATTTGGAAATGGCGTCATCCGAAAAGCAATGTCGAGTATTGATTTTGCGCAAGTACCTGGAAAATCCTCAACTCTCTCATCGAGACGACGGAAAACAACTCGGAATCGTGCAGTCAACGGTGAGTCGTTTGAATCAACGTTACTACGAAATTTTGAGCATCGAACGGAAGGAGAAATGCGGTCAGAATGGATGTTCTACTACATGGGCTTAAAAGTCTCGGGATTTTTAATGAAAACATTTGTTTTTTGGACAAAGTTGTATTTATTCCTCAACAGAGTTTCCTTCGATTCCTTTTCTGTAGTACGAAACGTATAAGTATGCCTCAGTGTCACTCTGCAGACTGCCTATTGGACTCAGGAGTGTGGTAATGGATCCACGTTTCATCCTTTGTCACAAAACGTCGAAAGAAGTCCACTCGATTACGCTTCAACAACGCCAAACCGGCTGTCGAATCATCAACGTGCCGCTGTTTTTGATCGACGGGCAGCAAACGCGGCACCCATCGTGCGGATAGTTTTTCATGTCCAAAATGTCGTATCTCACTCGTTATTTTGAAATGCCTACGGTATTAGCTAATACGTAACTCTTCACTATACGATCGATCAAAACGAGTCGATGCACTTGTTTTACGATTCGTAGCCTCTTTTGGTCTTCCACGCATCTGCGGTGTTTGTGCGGCCCGTTTAAAATTCACTAAACCACCGATAAACTGTTGTTCTCGAAGGAGCAGAAATGGAATAGCATTTCGTCAATCACTGCATTGGTTGTTCAGGAGTTTTTCCCATCAAAAACAATGTTAGATCAAAATACGATATTTCTCTTTTTCCATTTTTTATAATAATGCTCAGGTTGTGACACTTAAACAACTGTAACAACTTCTACAAAAGTGATCCGATTTTTATTTTTAAAAAACGAAAAAAAGCTTATTTTAGGACATTTTCGATGTGACCACCCCTTTTTTTCGATTACGCGTTTTAAGCGGTGAACAAAATTCTTCATGCACAACTTGAATATTACGACTTCGATGCTGTTGAAAATCCGAGTTATTTCTTCTTCAAGTTCCTCCAAATTTTGTGGCTTACTAACATAGCAATGGTCCTTCACGTACCTCCAGAGGAAGCAATCGACGACGAGAAATGTTGAAATTCTTACCATAAGAGGACAAAGTTTCATTAAGGCTTCGGTTGCTCGAGTAATGCGATTTCACAAAAATACACGTTTTTGTAAATTGTACATCTTGACATCATCTTGACACGAGTAGCAGAATTTTGTGTTCTCAGTGTTACCATCGACGAAGCGAAAAAAAATTTATAAGCAACTATTCGATTTTTTTTGCGTGAGCGTTTAATCTGAAAGACCCTGTGTTAATGGCGTTTAAGCGTAATCCCAATGCTTTGGTCAGGGATGTGGCCAAAGGTTGAATCTGTCAAAGTGTTTCGTTCAGAGAGCTAAGGACTGGCAGAAAACTCCAAATCGTGACGAAAGACAAAACACGGTGGGAAAGTCACGGGCCCGAAAACTGTACATCCAGATGCTGTCGAAGCCTTATTGTCTCATCATGGATGACTTACGCCAAAGCGGACTTTCGACAACTTCCGCTACTGTTCTTCATCGCCCAGCACAAGTTTGGTTTTTTTTAAATATTTTTTTTAACTGTATTATAGTGACTTTCAACTCATTTGGCTGGTTCGTCACTTTTACTTCCATTTTTGGAAGAATGTCGGGAGTGAGAATTGACTTTTATCGTGAGAGGCATGGAAGTTACCACTACGCCAGATCGCCTCCACAACGTTTGATGTTTCGGGGGAAGTAAGGAAGCAGAAATATTCAAAGTTTGCCAAGAAATATATGTTTTGACAAGCGATCTGCTCATGTGGCAAACGGAGTGCGCCGATTGTGACTACTGGGACTGTAAACGGGCAGATCTACCTCAAGGGGTGATCAAGAACAAGAACAAGAACAAGAACAAGAACAAGAACAAGAACAAGAACAAGAACAAGAACAAGAACAAGAACAAGAACAAGAACAAGAACAAGAACAAGAACAAGAACAAGAACAAGAACAAGAACAAGAACAAGAACAAGAACAAGAACAAGAACAAGAACAAGAACAAGAACAAGAACAAGAACAAGAACAAGAACAAGAACAAGAACAAGAACAAGAACAAGAACAAGAACAAGAACAAGAACAAGAACAAGAACAAGAACAAGAACAAGAACAAGAACAAGAACAAGAACAAGAAGAACAAGAAGAACAAGAAGAACAAGAAGAACAAGAAGAACAAGAAGAACAAGAAGAACAAGAAGAACAAGAAGAACAAGAAGAACAAGAAGAACAAGAAGAACAAGAAGAACAAGAAGAACAAGAAGAACAAGAAGAACAAGAAGAACAAGAAGAACAAGAAGAACAAGAAGAACAAGAAGAACAAGAAGAACAAGAAGAACAAGAAGAACAAGAAGAACAAGAAGAACAAGAAGAACAAGAAGAACAAGAAGAACAAGAAGAACAAGAAGAACAAGAAGAACAAGAAGAACAAGAAGAACAAGAAGAACAAGAAGAACAAGAAGAACAAGAAGAACAAGAAGAACAAGAAGAACAAGAAGAACAAGAAGAACAAGAAGAACAAGAAGAACAAGAAGAACAAGAAGAACAAGAAGAACAAGAAGAACAAGAAGAACAAGAAGAACAAGAAGAACAAGAAGAACAAGAAGAACAAGAAGAACAAGAAGAACAAGAAGAACAAGAAGAACAAGAAGAACAAGAAGAGAAGAAGAAGAATATCACACGAATAGTGTACAATTCGATAAATCTACCAGTTTCCCGATAGAATCTCAATGTTTTATTTTATATATCAAGATATAAAATGATCGCAAACTTCAAATAGATACACCCCATTTGACAAACAAACTTATAATTCTACATGTACATGTTGCGCAATAAACCGCAATCAATGAATGTGTCAGATGTGCTTTTTTGTTTGGTTTTTTTTCCATCGAATAGCGAGTTTAGTTTAGTCCAAATCCACGGCGAGCGGTAGAATCTCTCACAGGTTTATTTTGTGTGGAACATGTTTTACCCGCAATCCCATGATGGCAGCCGGTATCAGTGCGGGAGTCGGTATGCCAAATCGAATGCCAGTCAGGCTAGCTAAATACGAGCGGTGGTGAACACGTGCGGGCAGCGGTTTCGCGGGATATGGGCAGCTCAGTCGCGCGCTGTTCGACAGTTAATAGAAATGTCGCGGGATCGCATCGTTTTTCAGATGACAGATTGACAGCGGCAATATAAAAAGCGACACGACAGTGTTGAACGTGCGAAAATCATAGATTTTGCTGCCACTATTGACGGGAGAAAGTTTCACATTTATTAATGAAACAATTGCATTATGCAGAGCGATAGAATGTGTGATTGTTTTTTCGCATTTCGTACATTTTTTCCACTTTTTGGCTCACATGATTCATTTATTCGCATTCATGTATATGAGTTTATTTCATAGATCCGATGACCTGTTCACGCTGCTTTGACCATGGGGACGCAATGTCCTTTACGCTATTGTGAATTTGACGCATCGCGATGTGTATCCCGGAAGTGAGCCTCGATGAGTTTGTTGTTTTCATCCGTTGAATGTTTGATTTGGAGAATTAAATAATCAGCGTCGGTGTGAATATTTCAAAAACATTAAAAGTGGATTGCTCATAATGAGATGAATTCTGACTGATATAAAATGGGATTTCATGTAGAAGCTCCTCGAGCGGCAATGACATTTGCCCCTTCGCTTTTTAATTTGTTTGATTGATAAATGAGCATTCATTCTAGTCTGATGAATGTTGAAAAACTAATTATTCGAAGTGAACATGTATGGCAATTTGTGTTTGTCGTTTTCTCCACATTCAGTACCTCAATCAATATAGGGTTCAATTGTCAAAATGAGCTGTCGTATAATAACTTAAATGTTAACAGAAATAGTTGCTTTAGTTATACTTTTTATTCGCAATTTTATTTACGAACAGTCATTAGAGCGTGCTTGATAATTGTGAGATGTTTTTGAAGGTTTTTATAATAATAAACACGACACGTTATTGGGCGCTGACATTTTTATTGGCTTCAACTATGTTTCACTGAAATCAAGTCCAAACGATACATGCAATAAATAATGCTAAAAAATTAATGGCCTCAGTAATGGATTTGATATTTATTCATTCTCTTATCATTCGCCAACGCTACACAACTTTGATCTTCGAACTTCATAGGAATGGGATCTGTCCATCGTAAATCTCGACGAGTCTGTAAGTTGTAACAACTCGTTGCAATTCAAACATAAATTGCTTCCATTTCAACACAAATCCGACAATTCTAGTGTGGATACCATCCGGATGATGGAATCACATTGTGAGTCCGGTAATCAACTCTGTCTCTGTCAAGCTTTCTTCCCGGATGTCAAATGAGAATGAAAATGAGCTTGCCAACCCCGACGGCGATATGAGTGATAATGTTTCCGCTCGGTTATTCTTGCATTACAAGCTTCTAATCCATGACCATGAGCTCCAGGACTGCAGCTTTTGTTTGTCAATCTGAGAAGTTGAGCAAATTTTCACCAGATTTATTTTATCACATCATATTCCGATGGGACACTGTCATTGTGTGTGTGTGTGTGTGTGTTCAACGCTCGTATGAAGCATTAAACATCAAAGAGCTCACATTGTGCGGGAGGGATGGAATCAGGGGGATCATGAACGTCCGTTTGTCTAACGGACTGCTATTTTGCATGAGGATGTACCAAATATGAAGCCGGATGTTGTGCATCAATCTTTCACCAACACGCTGCTCACACAATATGTCCGTTTGGCACCTCGCAGATGATTCTGGGCTGTAAAATGTAGCTGCTATCTGTCCTGAGTTGGGCCGTCTATGTGGATAATAGAGTGTGGTGAGGTTTTATGCTTGAAATAATTTTATAAGGATAACACATCTGTGTTCATTTGTTCTGACATGGGATGTCTGGAGGAGAAAGGCATTTACTCAAAGCACTGCCCAGTGCTTTGAGTAAATGCTTCCCTACATTTGCAACATTGTACGGAATCAGATGATTCTGCGGTCATCATGACATATATTTGGAATCATTAGTGGATAATAACTTACGATAACAACCAAATCATTCACATAATCTAAATAATACAACTCTGGTTGTCCGATATAGTTTGCCTCAGGTGATGGAGACGATGTATTTAATTCTTACAATTTTTACGATTTGAAGAATAGTTTTATTCTCTCAATACAATGAACTAAACTTATTGTTTGCTGTTCGATATTGAAATAATTCAGTATGGTGGATGGGAAAGGCAATGTAAGCCCATGTAGGGTTTATACATTTGTACCCGTCATAATTTAAGGTATCTATCTATATACAGAACAGCTGTTCCTCGTTGTTCATTCTTTGTGGTCGCTTGTCTGCTCTCAGCCACCACAGCAAGTAACAACGCTAATCTCATCCAAGACTTAGTTTATGCTTTTCCTAAACGAAGCTTGATGTCTAGTGAACCTGCTCACGAATCAATACGGTGCTCATATGAGAAATAGATAACGCAAGCAAACCTGTGTTCCACTGATTGCCGGGTTAGCTTGAAACATAGGAGACGATCCTTTAGGTTAGGTTAGTGAGCGTCGGACGGTATAGGTTTGCCCCGTTAATATTTGCTTTGAAATATACCATTCATATTTCAATGCAAAAATTAACCAGTTTCGATCGATCGAAACACTCGAGTTTTTTTTTTATTTTTCTGTAAAATTTTCTCAAAAATAAACTGTATATCTGTATTATTAGACAAAAAATCTGTATCGAAAAGTTAAGGGAAAAAAGTTTATTTTCATTTTGTACATATTTTTCTTATTTATGTGTTGTTAAAGTCGTGTCAAAGCAACAAATTAAATCATAGAAAAGTTTTCTATGATTTCGCCTCTGAATTGTATGATGTTTTTACATGGTTTAGTTGAACTTTGCCTTAAAATTTTCCTTGAACTTCATCTTTGATGCTCCTCTTTGAGCAGATACATAGTTCTTCACCTTCAAATTAGAATCCTTAGTTGTGGGAGCCAACCGATGTCCAGAATGACATTTACCCACTCGTTTTTTTATTTGTTTGATTGATAAAATAGTATTGATTCTAATCTGACGAATGTTGAAAAACTAATTATTCGAAGTGAACATGTATGGCAATTTGTGTTTGTCATTTTTTCCACATTCAGTACCTCAATCAGTATAGGGTTCAATTGTCAGTTCCAATTTGTTTTGTTGGCACTGTCAGTGAAAATATTCTCTCAACACACGCAAATGTCTTACAAACTGCCTTATCAATGGAAATTAAATTTGATATTTTTGAAAAGAACTGGCTTGAATAAAATCATTTATGGAAAAAAAACGAGAAAACGTTGATTTTTCGGACCACCCTAAAATGGAAATAGGCACCATAATGGAAAAAAAATACTGGTCTAATATTTAGCGACAAGGAACAAAACTACCACTTTTCACGAAAATCTGAAAACCACAATATCGGTTTGGCATGGAATGGCTGTAGGGTGCCAATGAATGTATGGGAAAAAATCGTCCCTAAAATTTCAAAAAGTTACCTCATTTCACATTTTTTTACCAGCTCGAAAAAAAAACACCCTATGCATAATTACAGCTCAATCGGACTTAAGGGAGAGTGGCGCAAAGCGGTCAAAGTTTGAGTTTTTTAAAATCGAAAATTCACCCAAGAGTAAAGGAGTGAAGGAAATAGGGGTTTTCAAAAAAAAATGTTTTGATGCCAAATGTCTTAAAATTTATTGAAATGTCGAGATCTACTGTCGAAAAATCACCGGAAGTTAAGGCTTAAAGAAATAAATTGCATCACACGTCGTTATTAACAGTTATCTGAAAAAAAAAATCAAAAATCGACCTGTCAGATGGAAAAACGACCCTACCCTATATCCATGTAATATTCAAGAGGTCAATGTCTTACGTTATAAGATGGAAATAAATGAACAAAAAAAAATCATTAGGTACATTGGATTGAATTTAAGAAATTGTAGACCTCATAAAGTATTTCTCGCTTAACTTTCGAACATTCGGTAACATTTAACGTTAACATTCACGTTAAGTCGAGAAAAACGAAGCTGAAGATCGGAACTTGGTTCCGCGAATTGTTTTAAATGGAATCGATCTCTATCACTACTTCTACCACTAGCGGTCAATAATATGTCTGAAAAACCAATCGTAACTGTTGCTCCGTGATGTTAGTTTAAAGTTGATGCATCGGAGCAAAAAATGTTAGATTGGATGTTTTGACTGACCACGTTTGTACAACGGACAAATTACGTTGCATGATAATAATTTGCAAATATCTACTGAACATTAATTCAAATACCTGCACATTGTGCTAAAAGTAGTGTATTATTGTTAACACTCGTTAAGTTGCGCTAAAAGCGATAAGAACACCCGAAAGAAACAGAAACTCTAGATGACCGGTGATTAAAAGGTAAAAAGAAAAGATATTTGAACGATTGTTTTTGTGATACATTCAATGATTGAAAACTAATAGTGTGCACCCATTAACTCGATTTGTTTACATTTGTTACATAAGACCTGTTCAAAGGTTATGCGAGATTTTTTCTTCCATTCGTAAATTGAATCAATTTATATTTTCAGGTTTGAGGCACGCCAAATAAAAAGTGCCAAAAAGTCGAAATTCCTCTTCAATCGAACTCGGTACGCTTTTTTCATAATAAAACATGATGGTTTTTCAGAAAACTCTTATGTCTTTATTCTATGTGAAGTTTGGGGATGCCGGATAGAAAAAAGCATTCTTTCTTTAACTTTAACAATGATGTCATTTTAACACTATTTCAATAACAAAGCCAATATAACAATCGTGTCTATTCAACAATGACGATCACATTTTCGATAATTTTCCAGAATACGTTCAATTTTTCCTCAAATTTTATTTTATTTTACTTGGTCTCGAGTTTTAAAAACTTCACAGACTGAGTCTTAGTCTATGTTCCTTAATCTACTTCTGAACACGTATTTAGACAAATTGAAATCACAGCACTTACATCATTGAACGATCTAACATAGTTATCAGAAGGATTGTTGTACCCATACATTGTTCTATGAAGGTTAACTACAAATAAATCCCGCTCACGAAGTTGACGGAAAGATGCATACAAGTTGATATTTTGCAGAAGAGAAGGGCAGTCTATGTTTCCAATGATGAGGTCGAATATAAACAGTCTCTGAAGGTTGCTGCGTCTATCGGCTAGAGTTTCAAGATGAATGAGTCTACAGCGACTTTGATAGTCCGGCAGATTCGTTGTATCATTCCACGGAAGTTGTCGAAGAGCATATCGAATGAAGCTGCGTTGAACCCTTTCCATCCGAATACTTTGGATTGCATGATAAGGTGACCATGCGGACAGTCGAACAGTATAGTGCCTTTAGAGCGTATGCATCGGTGAAGCCACTTGCATTGCGTCGGATGAATCCAAGAGCAGTTGCAGTTGTCGCGCTTACATGTTCGGTAAAACGAAATAAATTTGCACTTTTTGGTGTTAAGCTCCATCCCGTTCTCAGTACACCACAGAGATAACTTGTCCACATCAGCTTGAAGTGCGCAGCAGTCTAGATGATATCACTTTGTAGATTTTCAGGTCGTCGGCGCACATCAGCAAACTCGATTTCTACCGGAAGCAGAGATCATTAATAAACAAAATGAATATCAGCGGTTCAGGAACGCTACCTTGAGGAACGCCTGACGTGATGGAGAAAACGCGTGAGTGAAATCCGTTCAGTTTGACAAACGCTCTCCGGTCAGATAGATACGAGCGTAGCCATTCGGTGATCCAATCAGGGAAGCCAAGATATTTAAATTTAGCAATTGCCAAGTCCAGAGGTACCTTGTCGAACGTCTTAGAGAAGTCGAAGTATATCGCATCAATCTGGTGTCGTTTCTCAATTTTCGAACACAGGAAACTCACGTAGGACATCAGGTTGGTAGTAGCGGATCGCTTCTTTACGAAACCATGCTGGAGCTCCGATAACAATGGTCGGGAATCGGCATACAGAGCATCGTGAACCAAATGCTCGAACACTTTGGACAGAGAATATAAAATCGAGACACCTCTGTTATTCTCAACTGCATGATTGTTGCCAGCTTTAAAGATCGGAGTTATCGAGGCTAGCTTCCAGGCATCCGGAATACGTCTTCACTGAGTGACCTGTTAAAAATTATCGTCAGTGGCATCAGCAATGAATTGGCACATTCTCTTAAAAACAGTGGCGGTATATTGTCCGTGCCGGGCCCTTTCGAAACTTCTAACTTACTCAGGGCTACAACTATTTCGTTTTGACTCAAAACTGGAAGCGGACAACTCAGATTATACGCAGGGCAGGTTCTTACACTATCAGGGGAGAATGTTGGCCATGCTTTGCTATAAACATTCTCAAAGAATTCAGCAAAACTGTCTGCTAACTCGTGAGGCGAAGAGATAGGCGAGTTCTTAAATGCCATCTCGACAGGAATTCGATTAGGTTGCTTGCGACTAGGGATTGTTAACCGGTTTTACCGGTAATACCGGGTCATTTTCCATTACCGAATTACCGGTAATTTTACAATCAATAACCGATAATTTCGGTAATTTTTTTACGCCATAAATAATATTTACATTTATGCCGCTTTGGAAAATTACTCGAGAATAAAAAAAGATCTATGACTTCCGACTCAGCTTCAGCGATGAAGAACTGACAGCGATAAAGATATTGGTTGCTGCCCTCGAACCAGTTCTGGTCACTGTTGAACTGCTATTACGAAAGAAATGCACCCTTTATGAATCTGATTGCAATTTATGCTAGAATAGCTATCGGAGCAACTATAGGAAATTTCGAAGCAGCTGCTCGAATCCCCGATTGGAAGGTGGCAGAAAGACGTTTCGTATATGCAGATTCGTTCCCGTATATCAAAGATGGCCCAAACGCCCCCCGTCTGATCTAGGATGGTGACACTATCCAAACGCAGTGGATTAAGATGTAAAACTGGATATAGATTTCTTCTTTAAAGTTTTCGTTTAAATATTTTTTCTCAGATTTTTAGTTAATTAGGCATATCATTTGTTAAATGACCAATTTAAAATTCTGGAAACATCCAGCATAAGGTTACGAAAATCAATAAAAACTGAATTTTTGGATAAAAAACTTCGATTTTGAAGACTGCGAATGCGAGTTTTAATGAAGTATTGTTATTTTTATTTTAAAACTATGTGAATGCGATTTAATTATGTAGATTTCTTCCATGAAATATAATCATGAATAGAACAACATTGATAAACGAGAAATAAGAAATTTCTAAAATTGAATATTGTGGCATATTATGTAATTTTAGTTGAATAGAATTATGCTCTACTTTGCAGTCGGGTGAAAGCTGTCGGTATAATTCATCGAGCTGTTTGATTTACTCGTTGCATTTCTGATATTTTTCTTTGGGAGAAAAATCCCAAATTTCGTTTCAAAATATGCAGTTAATGTTTCGATTTAATTTACATAATAGGGGTCAATATTTCTGAAAGATAGTTCTTATACCTCTAGGTAATTGAGAAATATAATAATCATGTTGGATGTATTTTTATAGAAAATAAATGTTTTGAATCTTCAGAGGGGCAATTTTCTTAAAAAAATCAACGATATCGATTGATGAGTTTTTATACAAAATAAAGTATTATTTATAAATGATTTAGCAACCGATAATTATTTTTATTTTATAGAATAATTTATTATTGCGTTTTTATCATAATGACCTATTTTTTTCTTTTAATTAACCATCCTGTACTCGAGCATACGATCTCACATACCGAGAATCAATAATTCTGTTCTGAAAATGCTGAATTAAATAACAATTGAAACTGAATGAAGTTGAAGAAAAAATATTTTCGGGAGTTTGAAGGTTCAATTATACTTTTAATTAATTACCATCACGCCTAGAAAAACACAATAGCAAAGTTACAGAGACTCGCACAGTCTGTGATACCGTGCGCGATTATACGATTTATGATTTTTGGCGCGAGTACAGGAGAGTTGAAACTAGAGATGAAACGGATATCCGGTAGCTATCCGGCCAATATTTGCTACCCGGCCGGGTACCGGATAGTGACCGGATATTACAACAAAAATTCTTATTAACTTAAGATAAATCATAAGACAATAAACAAAAGAAATCTTTTACAAGTAAACAAGGTGTGATTACTGACATGTCAGAAGTGTTATTATGTTATAATTTTATTTTATATTAAATATTAATTATTATCAACTCGTAACAGTATTAACTTCATAACAGTACTCAAAATTAACCAGTGGTAAATTATGATGACTAATGATGATGATGAAATAATGAATTTCCGGTAGAACACCGAAGTGAGATCGGAATTCTTTGGGCGGTCTCGTCTCTGTACAGATACTTTTTTGGTGCAGCAACATGCAAAATTACCTCGAATATATAAAAGCTATAATAAAATATATAAAAGCAAAAACTACTTTGTAGTGAAGTAAGTGTACCCCATCTCTGAAGATAATTATAAGTATTTTTAACTGAACAAAAATAATTGATAGCTTTTTTTAAAACAATAATTTTCGTACTTCTTATTCGACCAGTATTAGAATTATTCAAAACACTTACAAAAATCTCAATATTATGATATAAAATCATATAAAAAAAATGTTCCAGATTCCTTGTAGAAAAACTAAATAGGATATTTATTCTGAACGAAAAATTTTATATTCGTTCATAATTCTTATTTAAAAATGTGTTTATTTATTTCTAAAATTTAACGCTAAATTTGCCTCATATTCGCCTGTCATTTTTCTTAGTCTTGTCTCATAAGCTTATAAGCTTATAAAGGGCTGAGGCTCGAGGCTGGCCAGATATCTGTTATACGGTATCCGGCCAAACCACTATCCATTTCATCACTAGTTAAAACTTCGTTTTATCGTCTTGTACTACATTCAATTTCTAATGATTTTTTGAATCAGTCGACGTTGGTAGACCGCAGCCTAACATTTGAACAATTAGTCGTCCGTAATGCCCAAAAGTAAGGCCATCCCTGCCGTATATGAATAATCATTCTGCTCGTGATCGTGACACAATTAATTATGATTTTGGCGTCTTCTATCAATCGTCACGGACTGCATTGATCAAGCAAGCATTTTAAATTGTTCCTAACTTGATCAAATTTGACGATGATGATATTGATTCAGTAGCTGGACAACAGGAAGAAAGAAAACCACTGGACGATGCGAAACCTGTTATATCTTTTCCTAGTTCCCCACTTAAGAGGTAAAATGATTCAGCGCAACTGCCAACACTGCAGATCATGCGCATGCAACGAATTTATCAGGCTTGAGCTTTCGGAGTAAAATAGCAACAACCGAAAGCTCGCGCACCAACACACGGCTCGCAAACACTCACTCTCACTCAAGCTATCGCACTCACCTGGATTGTCACTGCCGTCGGTGTTGCACGGTCTTTGAAATCGCCGACGTCGCGACACTTATCCGCCACTGGTGGGTATCTTAATTGTCTCGTTCCACTTCACTGTATCTCTTCTTTTTGCTCGTCTTTCTCTATACAACTCTTTTACTTCACGTTCCACGGATATACTTCTTTTAACTTACCGCCCCTTTGGGCAATCTCACTCGCACATAGGGTGGCTTCACGAAATCCCTAACATTCGCACGAACGCGAATAACCTTAGCGCCCGATGAACGGTGCGCAACAACTTGCAGAAACTCGCACTCTGCTTTCACACGCACATACGAGATGTTACATCCAAATCAATTCGTGAACATCTGCTAACAAGCTGCAAAGTATCTACTTTCCCGCGATTGGTTTGATCGCCAAATCCACAACAAAACTAATCCACTAGTCCAAACGACAATATCCTTCCGTTACGCAAGTTCTTTTTCGACTGCCCTCCTCATATCTTTTCGACTCATCCCGGCCGATCCGAATCGAAGCTCTCGTACCGTGATCTCACGTACTCTTTCTCGACGTCATCTAACTCCCACCTCAAAGCTTTCTCCCGCCTTCTGCTCTTTCGCTCTTCACACGACAGTTGGGCCATGTGCGGTTATAGCATGAGAGTTGGTGACATCTTGCGTATTTGTGTTGGTGCGCCTATTCCACTACATATTGACCGCTAGTCAGCATCGATATCGCTCGCTGACTAGGGTTGCTACACAGCAGTTGAGCATCAAGGAAAAACTTGAACGACGATTGCAACAATTAAAGTTATCAACGTCCAGCCCAAGCTCACCATCTATAAACGGATAGATGAAAAACCTCGGACGAGAGTTTTCGTACAGAGGGTATCAAAGGCAAATACATGACAATGGTATTCGGTACTCTTCGTACTGAACGCCCAACATAATGAGATTCGATCTAGATTAGAAGACGACAGAATTAACATTCTCTGTATCCTCAAATTAACAGAAGCTTGCAAAATGTTTTTTTTTTGTAAACTAATTATTCTAAATAAAAGCCGTTTCTTCAAGAAAATAGGGTATTTTAAAGTATGTTTTTTACAGATAATTTACCGGTTTTACCGGTAATAAAATTTTCATTACCGAATAACCGGTTATTGAAATTTTGGCACGGTAATGCAATCCCTACTTGCGACTATGTATAAACGACCAAAAGCATGACGGATTTTGTCTCGCACTCTGCTGCGAATATTCGATGTAGCTACGAAAAGCTACGTACTGGTGGTTTGTGTACTGTGTTTCTAAAGACTGCAAGTTGGTACGGTTTCCGGCAGTTCTAGCATAAAAATATTTCTTGCGTGCTTTACGAAGATGTTTCGGAGATGTTGTAACTTAGGTGTCCAGCAGGGTTGTTGGAAGCAATAATTTCGACATCTTCTACACGGAACACATCGCTCCAGAATGTTGTACAAATTCTCATAAAATATACGTACCGTTTCATTCGTGTCCTTTCCGCGGAATCTCTCAGCCCAATCGATGTCCATTATCGCGTTATTCAATTCATAAAAATTGCATTGTCGAAAATCAAAACTATCGACACTATTTGACTCACTGTCGAACTGCAGATACGAATCGTTCACGTCAATTCGAAGAACGAACGGATTAGGATGGCGGTTGATTTTGAGAAGATCAGCCGGAGCTTCAATTAGCTCGACATCATTTGGTATATTCACGAAAGCCCAATCAAGACTATTTGAGTTGAGCAGATGTTGACTTGATGTAACCCTGAAGCAACCATTGATTCGACCAGAGCGATTTCCTGTTAAGTAGATGCGTTGGACGGAAGCAAACTATTAACCTAAGATAAGATCAGACAATAGGGGGTCTTTTACGGACCAAATTTCTGTCAGATACGGACCAAATTTCTGTCAGTCGTTCTGATTTCTGATTGGTCGATTTCGATAAATTTTGTAAACAAAGTCGATTTTTCCAGTGTTGCCAATAAAAATAAATTACGTTGTATTAATTGATATTACGATACTTAGTTTAGAGGAAATGTGAAGGAATTGTATACACGTTTTACCTAATTATTTTGTTACTATATTTTGATTGAATTGAAAAATTTATATATATATATATATATATATATATATATATATATATATATATATATATATATATATATATATATATATATATATATATATATATATATATATATATATATATACATCCATTTCATGTCAAACCGATATAGTGCTCCTCAGATTTCCATGAAAAGTGGTAGTTTCTTTCTTTATTGCAAAATATTAGACCCGTATTTTTTATTTTTTCGTTAGGGTGACCTTTTCTTATTTTAGGGTGGTCCGAAAAATCATTTTTTTCAACTTTTTCCTAAAAGTGCCTTTTTTAAAAATTCATAACTTTTGAATCACTGAACCGATTTAGATGATCGATATATCAAATTGAAGCCAATTAATCTTTTTTGGAAAAATATTAGGCTTGCCAAGAAATCGAATTTTGTTTTCGTAACTATTGATTGTAGTTGTTTTTTGTTATTTTTATGTTTTTTGTTTTTATGTTTTTATATTTTATGTTTTTTCTTGAAAGCTGAGGATTTATTACATAACATATCTCGATATCAGATAGGCTTTTTTGTGTTTTTGAGTGACTTTTCAAAGTTAACCGGTCGTCCGTAAAATCATTTTTCCACTCTTATCCAAAAATAATTTTTTGCAAAAGTTTATTACATTTGAACTACTGAACTGATTGAGATGATCGACATATTAAATTGAAGCCAATAAGCCAATCTTTTTTGAAAAAATATCACACATATTCCGTCCTTCGCTCACAATTTAAGGCTTTACACTTCATTTTTATTTTTGAATTACGTTTTGTATGAATAAAATGGCTTCCTAACGTTGTTTTGGTTGTATTCCTGCTCATATAATAAGATAGAATGTTTTGGTTCAGACAATGAGAATCTGCATAACGCTGTAACGGTTGTCAGATTAGATTTATTTGCTAAAAAAAATTCCCAAATTTGTTTTGGAAACGATTATATTATAGATATGGGTATTTAAAAGACTTATTTTATCCTTTTAAAGCATATTTTTGAGATTGTCTATTTGAAAATATGCAATAATCATTGAATTCGCACCAACCAAATGTTACGATTCATTAAAATAGAAATTTGAAAAATCCGATATTTTATAATATTTGGCAGCTCTGGCATCTTCATGTCATGGCTTCGTTTTTGGACGACGAAGAAGAGTAAGAAACCAGTTGTCTGGTCTTGTCTTAGCTATTAACGTCCTCGTCGTAAGACCATGACAGCTACGGCCAGGGTTGCCAATAGTATTTTTCGAAAAACTGGAAGATTGCTCTTAAAAAAACTGGAAGAAAACTGGATCCTGTAGAACCATTATATTCTAAGAAGATCGACTTTGATTTATTTGAAATGATTTTCTTATCCATTTCAATGCTCGAAGAATAGAATTTGTTTCAAAGTTTCGTAGTTCATAAAATGGTGAAATAAACTTCTAATTAATCATATCATTCGAGCAGAGCAAAATGACGTTCCCCACCATACGAACATTACTGTGAAACAATATTTGAGGATATTTTTTTCCTAGAACCTCTTTTTTTTACTATTTTGAAATGTCAAGATTGTTCTTTATTCATAAATTACATAGTTAACTCACATTTAAATTGAATTCCAAAGTTGCCTCTAGAAAACATGAAAAATCTCGTTTTTCCAGTTTCATGTCTATGAAATCGATGATAGAAAATCTTTTTCGCACTCACCGAGAATATAAAATGAAAGAAAACAACCTAACCGGCTAACCTTACCATCGGATTGACATTTTTGTGTGGTTTGTTTCAGCTCCCATTCGTTAACATTTGATAAGGGATATGTGGAAATTGCAACGAATTAGAGCTAAAATAACACAATATTGTCTACCTGACGTATCCTTGCACTAATTTATGCAGTGATCTATGTACTACAATTAGAAATTTGATGTATCAGAAATTAAAATATTTTAAATTTTGATTGGATTCCACAATATTATTCCAATACTAAAATGCGAACTATGCGTGAAACTGGAGAGTTTAGATCATACGCAATATTGATGCTTCTTCTTCTTCTTCAATGGCACTAACGTTCCTAGAGGAACTTCGCCGTCTCAACATAGTATTACTTGCGTCATTTTTTATTAGTACTTAGTTGAGATTTCTATGCCAAATAACACGCCTTGAATGCATTCTGAGTGGCAAGCTCTAGAATACGCGTGATCACAGTGCAAGTCGGAGGAAATTTCTTTGGCGAAAAATTTCCCCGGACCAGAACGGGAATCGAACCCGAACACCCGGCATGTTAGTTATGACGCTAACCACTCGGCCACGGGAGCACATATTGATGCTATTTAGAACTAAAAATTCTTTGAGTGACCATGAGATACTGACATCCCATTTATGTAGGCGGATACTAGATTACCTGAGTTTAGAATGATTTGGAGGACAACGAATGCTCATAAAAACTCTAAGCATAGCACGCGGGTTCTGTGGACCATTTTGGGCAGGATTTCTTGCTATGAACATTGCACCAGTCGTACTTGAAATGGTAGATCAATTGTTCTGAACTTCAAAATGTTTTGGAGGACCCTAGAACATCCGATATTTATGTAAACTCAAAAACAGACAGCAACGTGCACGTTTACACGTTGTTGAGGTTGTTGAGATTATATTTAGAAAAAGATTTTTCCTGTATCCACAGGGATAGGAAGGGCGAGAAAGGGATAATATTTATACATTGTAGATTTATTTCACATGAAATAGGTAGAACTGTAGCACACATATCTGGATAAAACTGGATAAACTGGATAATATTAAAAAAAACTGGAAGATTTCAGGATTTAACTGTTCGACTGGATAGAGAAAAAAACTGGAAGAATCCAGTTTAAACTGGAACATTGGCAACGCTGGCTGCGGCAGATTATAATTTCTAACTATTACGAATTTTTCGGACTCCAAAGCGCGTTCATGGATCTGCTGTACTGCTGCAGAGTGCGTAGAATACAACGTCGGTGGTGAGTTCGGTCGGAGGTAAATTCCACACATAGATCGCCGAGTTACATAACTTGATGCGTACAGCTATTTGTTCGATATTCTCGCAGTCAACCAACTCAGCATTCGAGACTGGCCTTAACGACGATCAAAACACTTCCTCCACGTTGAAGATTGCTGGAAGCAGCCCTGCGGTCACAGCGGAATACTGAGTAATTAGCAGCAAATTCGGAACTAGCGATATCAGAACGAAGCCACGTCTCAGTTACTACAACGTCGTATTCGCAAGTGGAGAGTTTCAAAAAGAGCTCGTGAGTTTTGGTACGTATGCCCCTCACGTTTTGGTAATGCATTGTCAAATATTGCGGGTCGGTTAAATTAGTTGTGTCATCAAACCACAATATTACATCGTTACTAAACACGTAATATCATTTATGCCATTTACTGTTTCTGTATCCATTTGAAGTGGTAATTTCACTCTTACCCGTTTGACAAATTTGTCCAAATCCAGTTCATGATAGACGTTGTTTTTCCATGAAAACGTAGTGATGAAAATTCTAATAAAATTAGTTCTTATAATTGGAAGCTTTTTTGTTGCTTCTAGAACCTGGCTTCAACGAGAGGTGTTGCAGTTATGATAAAGCTACACAAAACAATGCAGTGCTGAGGCTCGCCGAAATTTTCCAGATGTAAAAACCTGTTCTCTGTCAGAACTGCAGAGTTCTAGTGCAGTGAAGGAGCAAACTTTTACGAGTGTAGAATAAGTGATATTATATGTATTGTTTATATGTATGTTCATTAAAGCTGGTAGCGGTGGTGCTCTAGGAAAAGCGTTGTTATATGTACTTATTTATGTGCTGTTATGGGCGACAAAGCGGTACGTAAGTGAAATTGAAGAGCTCAGCACGTGTTGTACAACGGCTTGATAGCCCTTCGTGCGGAAACTGCGGCGAAACTTGCTGATTCGGATTAGTCGTATAGAGCAGCATTATGTCTCCCACTTATGGAATTATAATAGCACTAAAACATGTATATGCATATGTTTTCTCTGGGCGGCTAGTCGGATAGTCATTAGCGATGCTGACATAGCGTCTGCATTAGCAAGTTTAAACTCATCATTAATTATGAATATTTCGCAGAATTTGTATATGTTCATAAGATGATGATACTCAACTATGAAAGCATGTTTGGGAGTAAACTATACATAGACAGAAATACATGTGTTGTTGTCTGATTAATATTTTTGCTTTCGGAACGACGGGAAGCGTCAAGGTGTCGCGTTGTACCGTACCGTTTCCCTTAATAGAAATTCGAAATGGGAACAAATGAGGAAGCAACTATTGATTCTTCTTCTTCTTCTTCAATAGCACTAACGTTCCTAGAGGAACTTCGCCGTCTCAACGTAATATTACTTGCGTCGTTTTTATAAGTACTTGAGATACTTGAGATGAGTACTTGAGTTGAGATTTCTATGCCAAGTAACACGCCTTGAATGCATTCTGAGTGGCAAGCTCTAGAATACGCGTGATCACAGTGCAAGTCGGAGGAAATTTCTTTGACGAAAAATTCCCCCGACCAGAACGGGAATCGAACCCGAACACCCGGCATGTTAGTTATGACGCTAACCACTCGGCCAAGGGAGCACAACTATTGATTCTACTATTGATCAAAAAACAATTTTGTCACGTAATTTAATAAAAGACGTGGGAAATGGAATAATGGAATAAAAATACTGTCGAACATTCGGATGGACTGAAATCCTATAGATTTTAAAGTTAACGGAACGAGTGCGAGCAGACCATTTCCCCACTATTGATGCGTTTGCGCTGAGCTCAAAAATAGGTAGGACTGTTGAGATGTTGATGGCGATAATCTACTTCATTATTTATTCATTTATTTATTTCTTGTCGTCAATCAAAATTGTAGACCAATACATTCTTAATACTACTTAAAACTACTTACTTAAAACTAAAAAAAAAAACTAAAGAGAGCTGGCTGGATAATTTATCCGTTCAATTCAATAGACGATTTGAACGAAATTATTTATTTATTTATTTATTTATTTCGTAAAACCAGCGTAGACTAAATATGCTGCCCAAATATTACAGTGAAATTTAACTATATCTTATTCTATTCAAATAGTCTTTGAGCATTGACCTTGACATAATTACATCAATTATTTCACTGCGTTCGTTACAGAGGCTCATCATACGATTAATAGGACTATATTTGGCATAATTCGTTCTTCGGTAATCTATGTAGAAAATGTTAGGGTTTCTCAGGTGCCTAATCGGTGCGTATAAATTTAGGTTTCCTAATATTTCCTCTGAGTCTACTCGTTGTGATATGATGTCAATAATAAATAGAATGCAACGTGCCTCATATGGAGGAAGATGGTATGAAGACCAGCCTAGTTTACGAAGTGCAAATAATAAAAATTGTTTTTGTACAGATTCAATTCTGTCTTCGTGTGAAGTTATGTAGAGGGACCATACAATACTACAGTATTCGAGAATTGATCTTACGTATGTAATATACAATGTTTTTATTGTGTACGGATCGTGGAAATGGTAACTAAAGCGTTTGATGAAGCTCAACATATTATTTGCTCTATGGATGATTGTATTATAATGATCAACGAAGGTTAGTTTTGAATCTAAGACCACGCCTAAGTATCTTACTCGTTGGCATCTATTGATGGGTTGATTTCCCAGCTTAACACCATTGTTCAATGGTGCTCTTCCTCTTGTAAAAGTCATCAATGTGCATTCCTAACATTGAGCTGTAATAAACTCTTAGTGCACCAATTATAAACTATGTTAACTTCATTTTGGAATGTTTGAGAGTCTTCTTCATTCTCTATTTCCATATACAGCTTCATATCATCTGCGTAGATAAGTGCCTTAACACTGTTAAGAGAAACGCAAACGTCATTAACAAATAAAATGAACGAAAGTGGCCCCAAATAAGAGCCTTGAGGAACTCCGGATGTAACAAATATTGGTTTTGAAATTTTCCCATTAAACCTTACTATTTGCGTGCGGTCAGTCAAATATGATTCTAGCAATTTCAAAAGCTTGATTTTTATCCCTATTTTTTGAAGTTTAAGAAGCAGTATTGGTATATCAACACGATCGAAAGCCTTTCTAAAGTCAGTGTATAGAGCTTCAACTTGATTACCATTATCCATTGCATTCAAAGTGAATGTGACAAATTCCAGCAAATTTGTTGTTGTCGATCGTCCTTTGAAAAAACCGTGTTGCTTATTCGTAATTCGTGTCTTTGGTCGTTGAAAAAGTTTTTGGTTTATTATGGCTTCAAAGAGTTTAGGAATGCAAGAAATAATTGCTACTCCACGATAATTTCTTACATCGGATCTATTACCGGATTTGAGGTACAAGAAAAGAGTTTTTCCAATTTTTTTGAACCTTTCTGTCTCCGCCTAGATAGGTTCTAAGCGGAGTTCCAGAGTGTTGAGATGAGTAGAGTAGAGAATCCTGTCTACAGCGCCAATATGTCTCCGCCCAGAGAGGTTTCTGAGCAGAGTTCCGAAGAATTGATGAGTAGAGATGAGATCGAATATAGACAAAGCAGGTTTGATCTATACTGATCGAAATATTTATTGCGACTGACTTCTGTTTTGAACATTTCGTTCCCTTTTATACGATCGGTCCCATAGTCATTCTTTGTTTGGATTGTGTCTGGAATATTCGCTATAACAAAATTACTCATTGTATAGCGGACCCGTTCCCATGCGTTCAATTTTCAAATTTTTTGACAATTCGTGTGTTATTATTTCTGTGTTGTGATTGTTCGTGCATTGTTTTGTTGTGATTTTTGTTTTGTGCTGTGATAAGTATGATGTGTGATACAACTAATCAACATTCTTTTCAGGTGATTGTTCCTGGTAATCGAGGTAAGAATAAATATTTTTATCTATATCTATACTAACAATTCTCCTTTTCCAGGTGCGGATCCAGGCCTGTTGCTGTTGATTTCGTGTAGTGTATTGAGTGTTAAGTGTTTGTATTTTATTTGTTGTGTCAATAAAGTGTTAAGTAATAAAATTTTGTGTTTTCTTTTTTTGTGTTCGGCTTGGGCCGTAACACTTTCTGATTCCAATGACTTATTGAAAAGCCATAAAAGTGGATGAGTTAATTCAGATGTCAAATCTATATATATTAGGCTGTCAAAAAAGTCCTGCGGTATTTCCGCGAGGTGTCGTTGTAAGCGCGTAGTTTTAGTTGTATTCATTGTATCGTGTCATACTATAGCTTGTTGGAAAGGTATATAATATAGTTCTTGACAGTGTTTTGTTTGGTTAAGTCGTTCGTGAGTTATAGTGTCGCAAATATGGAGCAAAATAAAGAGAAAATCCGACATATTTTACAGTATTACTATGACAAAGGCAAAAATGCATCTCAAGCTGCCAATAAAATTTGTGCAGTTTATGGACCCGATACAGTTTCCATTTCCACCGCACAACGATGGTTTCAACGTTTTCGTTCTGGTGTAGAGGTCGTCGAAGATGCGCCATGCTCCGGAAGGCCTGTCGTCGAAAATTGCGACAAAATCGCTGAATTAGCCGAGAAAGACCGGCATAGTAGCAGCCGTAGCATCGGCCAAGAGCTGGGGATAAGTCATCAAACCGTTATTAACCATTTGAAGAAGCTTGGATTCACAAAGAAGCTCGATGTATGGGTGCCACACACGTTGACGCAAAAAAACATCTTTTACAGTATCGACGCATGTGAATCGCTGCTGAATCGCAACAAAATCGACCCGTTTCTGAAGCGGATGGTGACTGGCGATGAAAAGTGGGTCACTTACGACAACGTGAAGCGCAAACGGTCGTGGTCAAAGCCCGCTGAAGCGGCTCAGACGGTGGCCAAGCCCTCATTAACGGCCAGGAAGGTTCTGCTGTGTGTTTGGTGGGATTGTCAAGGAATAATCTATTATGAGCTGCTTCCCTATGGCCAAACGCTCAATTCGGACCTGTACTGCCAACAACTGGACCGCTTGAAGGTAACACTCATGAAGAAGAGACCATCTTTGATAAACAGAGGCCGCATTGTCTTCCATCAGGACAACGCCAGGCCACACACTTCTTTGGTGACGCGCCAGAAGCTCCGGGAGCTCGAATGGGAGGTTCTTTTGCATCCGCCGTATAGTCCGGACCTTGCACCAAGTGACTACCACCTGTTTTTGTCCATGGCGAACGAGCTAGGTAGTCAGAAGTCAGCCACAAAAGAGGCCTGTGAAAATTGGCTATCCGTGTTTTTTGCCAATAAGGAAGCGAGCTTCTATAACAGGGGTATTATAAAGTTGGCACCTCGTTGGGAACAAGTCATCGAACAAAACGGCGCATATTTGACTTAAAACAGATGATTGTAACTAATTTTATGAACAAATGAAAATTCAAAAAAAAAACCGCAGGCCTTTTTTTACAGCCTAATATATAAAAATGGATTTCTGTCTGTCTGTCTGTCTGTCTGATTCTTATGGACTCGGAAACTACATACAAATTATTATGGACTCGGCTGCCATACAAATTAAACACAAATTTCTACATTACTCGGAAATTAATCAAGCAAATGAAACCAAATTAGGCATATGGAGGTTTAAGGATGCAATAGATGTTTCTATGATGGTTAGACTCTCCAGGGGGGTGGAGAGCCATACAAATGAAACACAAATTTCTGCATTACTTGAAAATTAATCAAGCAAATGAAACCAAATTTGGCATGTGAATGTTTTAGGGTATAATAAATGTTTCTATGGTGGTTACACTCTCCACCCCTCTCACTAAAGGGGGGGCTGCCATATGAATGAAGCACAAATTTCTATATTACTCGGGTATTAATCAAGCAAATGAAACGAAATTTGAGAAATATGAAGGTTTTAGGGTGCAATAAACGTTTCTATGGTGGTTAGACTCTCCACCCCTCTTTCTAAGGTGGGGCTGCCATACGAATGAAACTCAAATTTCTGCATTACTCGAGAATTAATGAAGCAAATGGAACCAAATTTTGCATGTGGAGGTTTTAGGGTGCAATAAATGATTCTATGGTGGTTAGATACTCCTCCCCCCTCTCTTAAGTGGGACTGCCATATAAATGAAACACAAATTTCTGCATTACTCGAGAATTAATCAAGAAAATGAAACCAAATTTGGCATGCGAAGGTTTTAGGGTGCAATAAATGTTTTTACGGTGGTTACTCGAGAATTAATCAAGCAAATGGAACCAAATTTTGCATGTGGAGGTTTTAGGGTGCAATAAATGATTCTATGGTGGTTAGATACTCCTCCCCCCTCTCTTAGGTGGGACTGCCATATAAATGAAACACAAATTTCTGCATTACTCGAGAATTAATCAAGAAAAAGAAACCAAATTTGGCATGCGAAGGTTTTAGGGTGCAGTAAATGTTTTTACGGTGGTAAACACCCCTTTCTCTAAGGGGGAGCTGCCATACAAATGAAACTCAAATATCTGCATTACTCGAGAAGTAATTAAGCAAATGGAACCAAATTTTACATGTGGAGGTTTTAGGGTGCAATAAATGATTCTATGGTGGTTAGATACTTCTCCCCCTCTCTTAGGTGGGGCTACCATACAAACGAAAAAAAAACAATTGTAATAACTCGAGAATTAATCAAGCAAATGAAACCAAATTTGGCATGTGGAGGTTTTAGGGTGCAATAAATGTTTTTACGGTGGTTAGACGGTGGTAGTTGAGCTGTTCGCGAATGTTCAGATATTTTTCGAGATTAGCGTCAGATTTGTATTTCTCATAAATTTTCTGTGCCTTCTGTTTTTTTTTATTTTTAGATTCTTTATGTTTTGATAAACCAAATCGGATACTTTGTGTTTATATTTCTCCTTTTTCGGCTAGTTGGTATCTTTTTTTTTTTTTAAATCGTTTATTTTTACAGGCTCAGTTACTTAAGTTTAAAGGAGCCGAATTCTTAAATATAATTTTAAAACTATATATATAAACAATTTTCTTACATCTATGGTTAGTAAGGTGGAAAACCGATTACTCGCGGTGTTCTCGAGTTTAGGAGGGTGACATATTTTTAGGAGAAGGATGGGATATAAGGAAATTGTAACAATGTTGATGAACACTCAATTTATAAATCTATTCGTATATCTATAGTGTATTTACATTTCAACTTATTCTACTATTTATAGCAAGGGGACGAATTACCCGCAAAGGAAGGAAAGGAGGGTATAAGGATGTAGGGGCAATCACACACGAAGATCTATAGCTTTAAGGAAAACATATATATGGGACATGTAATCAAGGTCTAACCGAGCCAACACATCTCTCACCGGCACATTGGGCTGTCTTCCTCGGGCCCGAAGGGAGTTTTGACGTAGGACTACGTCTAACCGGAAGATATAGGGGGTGAAATGGAAATCTAGGCACTGAACAAGTAGGAAAAAATGCAAGATTTGGAACGATTATAACTCGAGCATTTCTCAATAGATCGCAAAGGTTTTTGCATCAATTGATAGGAAATATATCTACGCATCTATCATTACGAATAACATTTCACTTTTCTTGAGATAAATAATTGAATAATTGTGAAATATCAAGCATTGTCCAAATGCACTATGTGCCCATTTTTGATTGGTCCATTTTGTGCTCCTCAAATCGTACCGACCAAAACGGGCAACCAGAGTAGCAGCGAAATAGAATGAAGCACGATTGGAAAGGAAAAAGAAAAAACGAAAGATTGGTCGCAGTCTCACACATGCGTAATTCTCGAGCCAGCCAGTCAGCTTAAAAATCCCCGCTCCGCTGCCGTAACGATCATTCTCATCGAAACCGTACACCACATCGTTTCGCATCACATCAGATCAACAAACCAACACAAGCAGCCATGGTTGGACATGGCAAAGGAGGAAAAGTGAAGGGAAAGGCAAAATCCCGCTCGAACCGTGTTGATCTGAAGTTCCCCGCAAGGGTAGCTAGGCCGAGCGCGTTAGTACCAGTCTGGTGCACTTAGCCAGCGTTATATAGTTGCGGCCGCCGAAGTGATCGAGTTGGCTGGCAAAGCTGCTCGCGACGATAAGAAAAACCGCATTCAGAACAACAACGACAAGCCAACAACGAGTGGCGAGTGGCAAACGCAATCGCAAAACGGCGTCAGGTAGCAGAAGAAAAAAGTTTATTCTTTATACAAAATGCTTTGGTGGCAAATCCAGAACAAGGCGGCATCGAGGGCGTTCGAAATGGTTTTTTTCAAAACCACGAGTACTAAGTTTTCTGAATTGGAACCATTCCATGAAACAAGGCGCTTTTCAGGGCCATTAAACCTTCCAAAAAAGAGTTTAGGAAATACAGTTCAATGCTTTCTAAAACAATATCCAAAATAATAATAAAACACAAATTGATTTTTTCATAATTTGTTTGCCAGGATATGATGAGTATGTGGATTTGGCAGTTGTTCTGAGCTTATTGATTTTCACCAATTCTTAAATTGCTTCTAGATTGAAAGTACAGTAATTTACACTTATCTCGACATTTAGCTAATTGGTCGGACCAGTAATGCGACATATTTAGTTGGACATTTTTGTAAACATAGAGTTCGGGGTCCAAATTATGACCCCACATTGAAAGTCGACACTGTACCACTGTCATCGCAAATGTTCAATTACAGGTTAAAATTATCTCCAATCCGACACTGAGTGGTGGTAATGCGATGTGCCATTGAATGTAATTTACTGTAAAATATGTCACAAGCTGGATGGGAAGAAATTTTCCAACTGTGAAAGCTGTGGCGAGTGGCAAATGCAATCGCTAAACAGCAAGGTTTAGCCGAACAAGATGGGGATATCGAGTGATAACAAAACAATAAACTCTTTAGATTGAAGATAATTTTGTGATCCTGAAAAGGACCCTTTTTAGCCTGCATGTGAATCCAACGAGCGAACAAATCGTAATGAATGTATTTTTTTGCCATCGCTCCCTTTTAACGCTCATTCGTTCGTCTCGTTGGACTCGCCCCTCTGGCTGAGTCTGCCGATTTGTCTCTATCCTGTGAGTGTGTACCGCTAGAGTATAAAACACGCGGACCCCAAAAAAATATCTTATTTTCTTTCAAACCGTAAACCCGTGTGGTTGTACGGCATCGGCATCGTGGACGTAACAAAGGAGGACAAGTTGAGGGAAAGGCAAAGTCTCACTCGAACCGTGCAAGTCTCTAGTTCCCTGTTGGTCGCATTCACTGATTGCTCCGCAAGGGTAACTAGGCCGAACGGATTGGTGCCGGAGTACCGGTATACCTAACAGCGATTATAGAGTTTCGGCCGTCGGAGTGCTCGAGTTGGCTTGCAAAGCTTCTCACGACAATCAGAAAACCCGCATCAAGAACAGAGCAGCTTCGGTTCGGCGCTCATCAAGGCAACAATTAGTTTCAGTGAGTGGCAAAGTGTTTCTCCGGCACGTTAAATGTAATTTACTGAACAACATGTCACAAGCTGGATGGGAAGAAATTTTCCAACTGTGAAAGCTGTGGCGAGTGGCAAACGCAATAGCTAAACAGGAAGGTTTAACCGAACAAGATAGGAATATCGAGTAATAACAAAAACACAACACCAAAGGTTCTTTTCAGAACCATCAACATGTTCATAAAGAGTAAACAGTAAACTAATCCATTTTTCAGGTAGATAGGTAGGTATTCACGTAGGAGAAGAAAATAAAACAATATATTTAAAATATATATTTACCAAAAGCTGTCCCCTTTGTACAGTCCTACGGCACTCCGGTTATGTCCCCGACATTACCCACCCGTCTTTTTTAAATTCGATCTGGCGACCAGATACACCTCGCACGACCAAACAATGTGCTCGATGTCGTGATAACCTTGGCCACAAACGCAGAGATTGCTGCTGGCAAGATTGAAACGGAAGAGTAGTGCATCTAACGAACAGTGATTGGACATGAGTCGGGAGAAGGTGCGAATAAAGTCCCGACTCAAGTCCAGACTTTTGAACCACGGTTTGAGGCTAACCTTAGGGATAATCGAGTGAAACCACCGGCCCAATTCATCTTCATTCCACTTGCGTTGCCAGTTAGCGATGGTATTTTTGCGGACTAAAGAATAAAATTCATTGAAGGCGATTTGACGCTGATAAATATCGCCTTCAATTGCACCTACCTTTGCTAATGAGTCAGCCCTCTCATTACCCGGAATGGAGCAATGTGAAGGGACCCAGATGAAGGTAATGATATAACAGCGTCTGGATAAAGCACTCAAAATTTCTCGTATTCTCTCAAGGAAGTACGGCGAGTGCTTTTCCGGCCTCACTGAACGGATAGCTTCGACAGAGCTAAGACTATCCGTTACAATGTAATAGTGTTCAACAGGTCGTGAGGCGACGCTGTCCAGCGCCCAATGAATTGCTGCCAATTCAGCAATATACACTGAGCAAGGATTCTGAAGACTGTGTGAGGTGCTAAAAAATTCGTTGAACACTCCAAATCCTGTGGACTCGTTTATAGTGGACCCATCAGTAAAGTACATATTATCACAATTGATACCCCCATACTTTTCACCGAAGATCGTTGGAGCGATCCTCGATCGTTGGTAATCTGAATATCCATGGATATCTTGCTTCATGGACAGATCAAAATGCACAGAGGAATTGATGTAGTCAGGGAAACAAACACGGTTGGGAATATACGAAGAAGGATCAACCTGCATGGAGATGAATTCATGATATGAACTCATGAATCCGGAGTGAAAATTTAGCTCGATCAGCTGCTCAAAATTTCCGATCACCAATGGGTTCATGACCTTACACCGGATGAAGAACCGAAGAGATAATAAATTGAAGCGATCTTTTAGTGGGAGTAGGCCTGCCAAAACCTCGAGACTCATGGTATGCGTTGAGGGCATACATCCCAACGCGATACGGAGACAAAGACACTGAATTCGCTCGAGTTTAATGAGGTGTGTTTTGGCAGCTGATTGAAAACAGAAACTGCCATACTCCATCACTGAGAGAATAGTTGTTCGATACAACATTATAAGATCTTCTGGGTGGGCTCCCCACCAGGTGCCGGTAATTGTACGGAGAAAGTTTATTCTTTGTTGGCATTTTTTACTCAGATACCTAATATGGGCCCCCCAAGTACATTTGGAGTCGAACCAGACCCCAAGATACTTGAATGACATAGCATGAGTGATCGGTTTACCCAAAAGTTGAAGCTTTGGTTTTGCTGGTCTATGCTTCCTAGAAAAAACCACCATCTCTGTTTTCTCCGTGGAGAATTCGATCCCTAGCCCAATGGCCCAGGTTGAAAAATTGTTCAAAGTATCTTGTAAGGGTCCTTGCAGGTCGGATTCGTTTGGTCCTACGACAGACACCACTCCATCATCTGCAAGTTGTCTTAGGCTGCAATTTTGTGTAAGGCAATTGTCGATGTCGCTTACATAGAAGTTGTACAAAAGGGGGCTTAAACATGAGCCCTGGGGGAGGCCCATGTAAGAGACCCGACTTACTGCCGAATCTCCGTGAGAAAAGTTCAAATGTTTCTCACAAAGCAAGTTATATAACATATTATTCAATAGAGGCGGCAGACCCCGAGAGTGTAATTTGTCCGACAAAACCTCTATTGAAACAGGATCGAAGGCCCCCTTTATGTCCAAGAATACTGAAGCCATTTGTTTTTTTTCGGCGTAAGCCATTTGAATTTCTGAAGAAAGCAACGCAAGACAATCATTCGTCCCCTTGCCCCTGCGGAACCCATATTGTGTATCTGAGAGTAGGCCATTCGTTTCAACCCATCGATCAAGGCGAAACAAGATCATTTTCTCCAACAATTTCCGTATACAAGACAGCATTGCTATTGGGCGGTACGAATTGAAGTCGGACGCGGGTTTTCCGGGTTTTTGAATAGCTATAACTCGTACTTGTCTCCAATCATCTGGAACAATATTATTCTCCAGAAACCGATTGAATAAATTCAACAAGCGATGTTTCGCCACATCAGGGAGGTTTTTCAGCAAGTTGAACTTAATTCTATCCGATCCCGGAGCAGAATTGTTACATGAGAGCAGAGCAAGAGAGAATTCTACCATCGAAAACTCGGAATCAAGATCGCACCTACCTTGTGGTATATCTCGAACAATTTTTTGCACAGGAGCGGAATCAGGACAAACCTTCCGTGCAAAATTAAAAATCCATCGATGTGAATATTCTTCGCTTTCATTCGTTGAAGAGCGATTTCTCATGTTTCGAGCCACTTTCCATAATTTTTTCATTGACGTTTCTCGTGACAAACCTCCCACGAAATTTCGCCAATAAGCACGTTTTTTCCCTTTGATTAAGTTTTTAAATTGATCTTCAAGGGCTAAATACGTTTGAAAATTTTCAGGGGTTCCACGTTTCCGAAAAGCTTTAAATGCATTCGATTTTTCTACATAAAGCTTGGAACATTGGCTATCCCACCATAGATTGGGAGGCCTTCGGGAAATGGTGGAACCTGGGATGGGTTTCGTTTGAGCGCGAACCGCGCTGTCATAGATCAAACGAGAAAGGAAGTTATACTCCTCCAATGGAGGTAAACCATCTCTGGAATTGATGGCTAGAGCAATCCCGTCCGCATATTTTTTCCAGTCAATGTGTCTTGTGAGGTCATATGCCATGTTTATAGATTCAGAAGAATTCGACCCAATGGTGATGGAAATTTTGATTGGCAAGTGATCACTACCGTTGGGGTCCTGGATTACATTCCACTTGCAATCTAACGATAATGAATTCGAGCAAAGCGAGAGGTCAAGAGCACTTGGGTTAGCAGGAGGTTTAGGTACACGTGTTGTTTCCCCAGTGTTCAAAACGGTCATATTGAAGCTGTTACAAAGGTCATATATCAACAATGAACGATTGTCGTCGTACTGTTCCCCCCAGGCAGTTCCGTGAGAGTTGAAGTCTCCCAAGATCAATCGTGGCTCAGGAAGGAGTGAGCACATGTCATCAAGTTGTTTGCGGCTAACCGCAGCTCTCGGAGGCCAATACAAGCTGACAATACAGAGGTCTTTGCCTCTGATGTTTGCATGACAAGCAACAGCTTCGATCCCTCCAATAGGTGGAAGGTCAATTCTAAAAAACAGGAAGTGGGTTATATCTATGGTATAACCGCAAGGGTGACGTAGGACTATCGTTGATTTAGAGATCATTTGTATGAAGTTGAATCTGAATTCATTCTGAATGAATGAATATTTGGAGAACTTCGAAAACGAGAGCGTTACGTTGGAGGCACAAGGTTTTATGCATCCAATATTGGATACGGAAATATCCTACTGATGGGGAAGAATAATCTTCAGAAGCTATCCTGTTGATTGCGATTGATTGAAAAATCACAAAACCTAATGTATTTGGTCACAGTGTTACATGAATAGAAAACATTAAAATAAACTCTTTCATATGAATGTAATTTTAAATTCCCAGAGGAACTGGCAGATTATTTTCAGTAACGATTAGATATTTCCACATTTTCCTCGATACTAGAAGCCCACCAGTGGTTAATGCTAACTCCATAACCATCTGTTAATAGCACTTGATTGAAACATTTTTGGTCACAGTGTTACATGGATAGAAAACATTCAAATAAACTCTTTCACATGTATGTATTTTTAAATTCCTAGAGGAACTGGCAGATTATTTTCCGGATCTTTCTCGATCTAAACGGAAAGAATTCCGTGCGTGTATGTGTGTGTGTAGCGGCTGCTTCGAGATCTTCCCGGGGAACCGTTTGTAGCATCACTCTCCTCCTCCTTCTGGCCTCTGGCCTAAGGTGCACAAACAGGCTCTTGGTGACACCGTTCATCCGCGCTTTCATGATAAATAAAGAGCTTCACCGCAACAGCGACAACATGCTCCAATCGCTGTTCAATTAGAACTGAGTGGATTTCCGAGCGACGCTCGCTTATATACCGATTGGTGATTCCAATAGCCTATTTTGAAAGCAAATTTAAGACTATTGAAACAAGTTTTTGGATCAGAAAGTAACAAGTATAGAACGCGTAGACATTTTATCTTTCGAATGAAGTGTTTATCATACCATTTCGTTCAGTTGTTTAGGAGCTATTAACAATCAAAATCTCGGTCTCCGGCGTAACGCTTTCGTTTTCGAAACTTTGATTTTACACCCCGGTATAGAAATGAAAGACGTAGTCCTACGTCAAAATGAGTGGCACTTATTGATCCCCAAAAGCACCCCTCCGTATCTATCATCACGGTCCAAGCGTATAATATTAAAATCGTGGAAAGAGATATCATCTCGCGAAGAAAGCCAAGTTTCGGACAGAGCAAAAACATCACAATTGTAGTTATGAATTAAAATTTTGAATGTATCCAATTTAGGGATAAGACTACGACAATTCCACTGTAAAACAGTGATATCTCCGACCTCTCTATTTGAATTAGACATCAAGAGAGATAATCATTGCAAGGAGGGGCCATGTTTGCATCAATTGTTGCAAAATTGTCTTTAATACTGGAAGCATTGAGATGACAAGGGTTCTGATGGAGTCGGAAACATTAAAGTATGTGAAGATTTGGTCCAAAAGGTCAGACAACTTTATAAATCCCGATTGGGAAGTTGAACTGGACGGAATAACAGGGACAGTTGGGGTTTTTGATGTCCCCTCGAGTGCTGGGCCATTCGAAGGTGGATTATTCCCACGAAAACCAGGAGGAACCTGATTTTGCTTGTCCGCTGCACTCGATTTTTTAGGCATGCTAACAGGGGGTATCACCGGAGGGGCTTGTCCTTGAACTTTGGGAGTGGTCACATTTTTGCGCCGGGGATTCCCTTGGAAAATGAACGGTGTGCCCCCGTTAGCTGTGTCCGCTTCTATTTCGTCAACGGGCAACGTGGCGAAGACATTTTGTGTGTTGATTGGTTATTGTTGTTGGGCCAGTGGAGAAGCGCCCTCTAAAATATCCGCAAAAGTGCGTTTCGAGCGTTCCTTCAAAGAGCGCTTCTGTTTCTCCCAGCGACTCTTGTAATTTTCACAAACTGAGAGCTCGTGTGGGGATCCCCCGCAATATGGACATTTATGCTCAGTCGCACTGCAGGATTTCCCCTCATGTTGCTCTCCGCAAGTGGCACAGCGCTCCTTGTTGGCACAATAATCCGAAGTGTGACCAACTGACTTGCATTTGTTGCAAGTCATGGGCTTTGGCACGAAGAGTCGCACAGGTAGTCTCAATTTGTCCACCATAACGTAGTCAGGGAGGGCGGCACCAGCAAAGGTGACTCGAAACGAGTCGGACGGCGTAAATTTAGTTTGGTCCCCATCATGGGATAGTTTCCCGAGTTGGCGACAGTCCAAGATTTTCACTTCCATTGAGGGGAGCTTCTTGAACTTGCCTTTTCCTTCTGCTTTTATTTGTTCGCTCGTCAGACCCGTTTCAGTTATCACCCCCTCAATTACTACGTTATGGGAGGGTATAAATGTTCGATATTCGAGAGTGAAATGTTGATCAGCAACAATCTCGTTTGCGTGTTTCCGTTCATTCACGACAACTCGCAATTTGTTCGGTCTAACCCTGCGAATTTCAGATACAGAAGTGTATCTGGCCAGATCTTTCATGATCTGAATCACGTTAAGGTTTTTTCCTTTCGGTTTTGGCCGGAGGAAAACAACCCAAGGGCCAGTTCCAGGTGCATCTTCTGGATAAACTCTGACACGTGGAGCGGAGACAACAGAGGGGGAAGACGAGGACGAGGACGAGGACGAGGATGAGGATGAGGACGAGGACGAGGATTGGGTTGGATCGGAAGCATCAGAAGGGGGAAGCGGAATCGATGATGGGAGAGGGGGAGTGGAAGTAACAGTGGGTTGAGAAGGGAGGCTTGCAATTTTCTTAGAGGGGGGCTTGGTAGGATGAGAGGATTCGTCCCCAGAAGAATTATCTTCCTTATGAGGGACTCGTTTATGTTTTTTCCCAGATCTTGTATGAGATTCATAATCGGAGATCTCCATCTCTGGAGATCCTCTACTATTCTCCATTTTACAAAAATTTCTGTCTTATTTCTAAATTATTATTGATTTTAACAATAATCTTAAAAAAAAATAGCAAAAAAAAATTATGATAATATCAAACAATGAAAAAATGAATTGAATAATAATATTAATAATAAATATGTGTACCTTAATATATAAGTTGTTCCTATAATGCGCTCTACTGCCCTAATCAGGGAGAGACAGAGGCTACGCGCTACGGAGACAACACAATAGCGCAAGAATAGCTTACGCAGCCACGTGATGATGAATCCCGTTTGCGACAGTCACGCGATGGCGATCCCGTTATGCCGAATCAGTTCAACAGCCGCAATCCGGCTCGCTGCAAGAGCGCTGCTTCCTTTGTTCCTTCGTTCCACTTCACAAAAGGTCAGGTCGAAAGAGGACAGCAATGACCTTCACTCGTACACGATTCACTCGTACCAATAGCACAATAGCAAAAGTGGCAACGCACAATACCGACACTGAACTTTACTCGTCAAGAGTTGTATAGCGAATGAAGTTGGTATCTTCTCCTCTATGATTTTATTGATCATCGAGTAAGAAGTCGTCACTGTTACTTCAATGTTTTCCATACTTCTAAATAAATCCTGCCAATTGATATAGTTAAGCTTACACCTCATTGATTGGTAATTTGCTTTAGTGTAATCAGAGACTTCCTCGAGTTCATAATCAAATGGTTTTTGGGTGTTATCTATAAATATAAAATATTAGATAGCTGTGTGGAAAGCTTCATTTTTCCAAAGTGGAGTTAATGATTCAGTCACACAAAAATCTTCGGTCATATTTGTTAACAAAAAATCCAAGAAGCATTTCTGTCGATTATGAACATTGTTTATTTGATTCAACTCAAAACCGGCTATATTATCAAAAATAAATTGCAAAGTCTTATTATCACCAACAACTGGAAGCAAGATAAATTCATTGTCAAAATCAGTGATAAAGTCCGCATTTCGTTGATTGAAATCTCCGTATATATGGATTTTTGATTCTGGTGCCAAAGAAGATAAAATATTTTCGGCAACTTCGAAGAATTTCTCATCACAACTAAGTTGAGCGCGATCAGGGGGAAATAAACAGATGCAAATATATGTATCTCTCCCGCAATAAGTGTTTTGATCCACACTTGCTCAAACTCCTCGAATTCTGTTGTTGGAATATGTTCTGAATTTATTAATGAGTTAATAGCAATAAGGACGCCGCCTCCCAATTTTTTATGGGATTTGTGAAGATTACGGTCATCTCTGAAGACATTAAATTGTTTGAATAACATATTCTATAATAAGACCTGTGCGAATAATGCTACGTGCAAAATGAACCTAAATTGAACCTAATCAATGGAAATTCAAAAATGTTCCCCACAATGGTGGAGGCGCACAGTCTCCTAGCTAAATCTGTTAATCAGTGTTTGCCAAATGATCCCAAATGATCATTGAAAAAATCGCTTTCGTTCGTTCAAATATGATCTTTCAGGAAACATTTCCCCCAGCGGTGTTCTATTGTTGTTATGTGCTGCAAATCACGACACAAAAGAGAACGAGACAACTCTGCATCGGCTCGCACTTCATTGCACACCAGCATGCAAGCAAAGCTATCATATACGCTTTCGGTGCAGAAAGCTTATTTTCTTCTTTGACTCTAACATATGCATACCGACCCCTCCATGCATCATGAAACAGCAGGATCGTACGGACAACGCAAAGCGAAAGATTCATATTCAGCTAATGTAGCAGATCCTGATTTTTAAAGGCTGATTTAGACGATGCCAGTCAGCACTCTAGTTGAAGTATCCAGTGAACAGAGAACAGACACTCTGTTCAAGTTACTTTTATAAGTATCGAACAATTAATTGGCCTCTAACTTGAACAGAGTGTCTGTTCTCTATTCACTGGATACTTCAACTAGAGTGCTGACTGGCATCGTCTAAATCAGCCTTAAGTCTCAGAGAGTGCAAACTATATGATTATTTAGCTCGATAGAGGCTAAGGGAAGGGTAGTCAGATTCTATTTTCCATTTTTAACGCCTCTATCCCTTGAAATCTCGCGTAACTTTTGAAAAGGTCCTATGTAACAAATGTAAACAAATCGAGTTAATGGACGCACGATATTAGTTTTTAATCATTGAATGTATTACAAAAACAATCGTTCACGTATCTATCTTCTTCATCTTTTTGTCGCCGATACAAAAAATATCCAATGTACAGATTCGGATTTTAAGCACTCGGCTGTTACTTCGGACGCCACTTTCCTCCGACGGCCGAAACGTCCGAAATAACAAAGCAGTCAAAACAACTCGCAGTCGTACTTCGGTCGTTTTGGAATTTGTTTCTTACAGGTGTTGTTATCGATTTCAGTGCAATTCAACGAGCGATAACAATAATAATCAGTCTTTAGAACGAAATGCTGATATTTGGATTGTTGTTTATTAGTTAGTTTCAAATTCTTATAGTGCAACGTAATATGTCCAATGTGCAATCGCGGGCAGTCAAAACGTCCAATGTAACATTTTTCGCTCCGAGGCTTCAATCTTAATCTCAAATCACGGATCGACAGTTACGATTGGTTTTACGGAGTTATTCTTGACAGCTAGTGGAGAAAACAGTAATAAAGATCGATAGCTTTTAAGACAATTCGCGAAATAATGTTCGGGTCTTCAACTTTGTTTTTTTCGAGTTGGAGAAAATGTTACATTGGACCTTTTCAAAAGTTACGCGAGAAATATGTATATTCATATAGACCGCATAGTTTTACTAGCAACACCGCTCTCTTTCCCCATTTGTTGCTCTCCGCAAATGGTGACCGAATGATGACGTAATTTTTCTTGTATCATTTATTGCTTTGCACTTGCCTGTGCAGTGGGTTTCGCTATAGTAGAGCGGGACGATATATGCGGTTCAAACTTGTATGCAGGCTTCGAAAATGGTATGCGATGTTTGATACAGATCGGATATGCAATCAACAGTCTTCGTTTCTCTCTCAGTTTAATCACTAAATATTACACAAGTGATTACTGACATTCATACAAGTATCTGAATGATCCTCTCATATTTGGTTATATGTTCGTGAGAGTTTTCTTGCATGACACATTGTGTATCATTCGATTTTGATCGAAATCCAAACACTGCTGTTAATAATTACGCCGGGAGAGCTTTTCAAATGGTCAGCCCAGTTGCTCGATTTTCAGCAGTTGGATGCAAACTGCACACAAATGCCATTAATAATGTTTTATGTGACATTTTAAAGACCAGCTGAGTATATATCACCGACTATTAATAGACTGTGTGTCTGATGTGACTTATGGGCGCCGGTTGTGGTGAGGCCATGTTCATTTACTCTCTTGCACCAGCTGTCAAGCAGTCTCGCTGTGCCTTCGGGCAAAGCTTTTCGACTGGAATGCTGAAAATTGATTCCGCAAAGCCACAAGCGATATCGAAAGATCAAACGTTCTGTTGCAGGAAATGGGGAGGCCGATCCTGCTCAGTGGAACGGAGTTCAGCTTGTTTCCCATGCATCGGATGGAATAATTTAATCTAATAAGCCGAAAAGGCATTTGCTTTCCATTTTCGAATAAGGATAAAGAGGAGCTGCCCCGACGGTGATTCATGTTTGATTTCCGACACGTTTGAAATGGATAAATCATATTATATTTTCAATTATTTCCAGCGGCTTTTGTCCACATAATCAAGTTAATTGTTTTCAGATTAGCAGCAGTAGTTTAATTTGCTCTGTCTTTGCCATCTCTGACTTTCCTTCTGGCCTGGCTAATGTTGCTCGCCTTCAACAGTTACGTCTTTTCACTGATGCACGTTAGTCACAGCAGAGAAGAAGGATTAATTGAATTTTGTCTTTCATTGTGCAAAGCTCGGTTGCATCCTTTGTATGACTTTGTGTGTGTATGTGGCTATGTGCACTCCATCAAAGTCATTGCCGAAAGCTACTGAAATTGGACACAGACACAGAACTTTGCTCGGAGGGGGTGGGTTGGGGTTGTCTGTTCCGGTGGGACAGCAGTAGAGGAAATGGGGGGAATTTGGACCCCCTAAGCAAATCGACTAATATTTTCAAACCAATACGGTCTAAATAAAAAATCTTACATTGTACACTGAGCTACACTCGTTTTCTCTCAATAAATAATGTTTAATCATTATATCAAGCTTCAAATTATCAAATATATCATGAAATAAAAGATATGATTTTTGTGTCTTTCATCGAAAAAAATATACTTATGTTTTTGTAAAGTATTTTGGGATGATGTTACAATCAGTGACAGTGTTTTGGAATCGGTACCAGGTGTTTTGGCCAGATTCCAGATCAGGAAAATTAGATTGAGAGCATCTCGAATTCTGCATGGATCTTTTCACTGTTGTTCGAGCATTTCTGTATTTATATTTATTTCTCAATTCAACTGACAATTGGTCGGTGTTAAGTCAGACCGGACCATGTGACATTTTTATGATTTCAAGAAAAACGAACATAAAGTTTAATGCTCTGCAATTTCCAAAGCATTTAATTTTTTCGTTCAATATCGTTCTCAGAAATGTTGGCTACTCTCTGACAATACTTTAACGTATGAGAGTTGTAAAAAAAACATCAAGTATCATGCCAAAAACGGCAGTTATTTGGCTCCCTATACGTACATAGTCCACACTGACTGAACCAAATGAAGCATTTTTTTAAGAGTTGGTTCACTATGACTGAACAATTTCGATATATTTCTCAATCAATTAGCAGTTGTGAGTCAAAGTGTGCTATTCTGTTATGAAAATTAGAGCGAGAAGTATGGTGTGTTTGGAACTGCATAAACATTTGGTTGCGTGCAGCATAAAAGTCTCTGCCATCTGAATATGATTGCACGGTAAACAAGTTAAAGCAGAAACTTCCCATTTTCAATAATCTTAGACAGTATTCGTCAGTAGAATGATCAAATACGAATTCATTGTCATCGCTACAGCCTAAATCGCAATTTGGAATAGTACATTTTGCGATCATTCACACTGAATACCAGCATTTTTTACTGATCCGTTCAGTCGGAGTGGACCAAGTTTATTTTTAAATATACTCAGAATGTGCACATTTCACAATAACGGGTTCCAGCACAATTCGGCAAGGTACCTATTAGCTTCAAGAAAATGTTTTGTTGGTTTGAATTCGGCGCTTGGATATTATTTAAATTCAATATACAAATGATTGTCACATGGTCCACTCTGTCTGCACATGATATAGAGCCATTTCGCCATGGTAAATGGTACATGGTCCGCTCTGACTGCATACTATGAGGGATTTTCGTTGATCAATCATAACAATTTCGATCCGTTATTCCTGATATATGCGTGATTTTCCAAATCTGATAAATGTGATATGTAGCTTACATAATGCTTAACTAAATGTAATCAATAACTCGAAATTTTCAATTTTGCGACTATGTATTAGCTTCTACCAAACAAGATGTTTTTCACATGTATGGCTCGCAGCAGCTTTCGACGAAGAAGCAAACATGTTCTGGGAAGATAGAATATTCAAGCTGCGTGAAAGATGGCGAAAGATTGTGAAACAGAACTAGGGATATAAAATTAAATTAAAATACTTTGATTGGAATTGATGTTTTTGTTTTCCCAAAAATCGACATTAACTTTTCGGACAACCCAATATGAGCTATCCTGATTTACCCTGATTTTTATTCTCATTCTTCCTGATTTTTAAAAATTATGGTTGGCAACCCTGGTTCCAACAGCAGAAAATCACGTTGGCGTAATGGTCTTTCGGGCACGTACATATTCAGTTGAGCCAGCAGTGGTGGGCAATCAATGTCTTCTGAGAATATTTTTCCAGCAAATGTAGCTTGACCGACTATGCGTCTAACTTCAAGTGGTTGAATATTCAACAGACGATAACGATCCTCGTAGGGTGGCAGATTCCGAGGATCGCGCCAACGAAGAAATCGGAGGGCGTATCTGACGCACTGCTTCTGAATAGCTTCAATACGGGCGATTCATCTGGCGTGATAGGGGCACCATACTACTCAGTTTGATTCCAATATTGAACGGACAAGTGAACAGTACAAGAATCGGAGACACAGTGGGTCACGAAATTCGTCGGCAATTTTGAATATAAAGCCCAATTGGCGATTGGCTCTGGCAACACTATCGTGATAGTGATTCCGAAAAGAAAGTCCGCTATCCAGGATAACTCCGAGATCCTTGAGGTGTTGTACTAGGTCAAGATGACAACCAGACAGGATGTAGTCATGGATGATCGGTTGATTTGTGCGGTAATAGGAGATCACATTACATTTTTCGACACTGAGACTCAACATGTTTCTGGAACACCAATCTGCAAAGGTACATACCATAGTTTGCCGATCGTGGCAGTCCGAATGGCATTTGACTAATTTGAATATTTTTGCATCGTCAGCAAAAAAGAAACGGCATTCCGGAGGTATCAGCAACGAAACATCATTTAGAAATAATGAAAATAATAGCGGCCCGAGGTTACTACCTTGCGGGACTCCAGAATTGTTGGAAAAGGTATCCGATTCTGAGAGGCCAATCTTGATCCGAACTGAGCGATCTAATGAGTAGGATCTGAACCAATTAACACTCCTTGATGAAACACCGAGTTTATCCAGTTTAGCGAGGAGAATTTCGTGGTTCACTGGATCGAAAGCAGCTTGCCATCCTAAGTCCATACTTCACAAACAAAACAATGTGAACTGCACCAAGTTCGTGGATACCGATCGCTTTAGGTAGAAACCGTGCTTTTGTATGTCGATATAGTATTTGCAACGTCGCAACAACAAGATCTATTTACTATTATCTCGAAATGCTTAGAACATGCGCATAAGGACGTGATACCGCGGCAATTACCAACATCGCGTTTGTCGCCTTTTTTGTGCACCGGAAACATATAAGAAAATATCCAACGGGTTGGAAATTCGCTTCGCTGAACCGAGAGATTGATTATCGTTGTTAACGGAGAACAAAGAGCATCTGCACAAAGCTTCAAGACTGCTGAGGGTATTCCGACGGGCCCAACGGCATACGAGAGCGTTAATTTCCGCATTGCAGTCTTCATCATCTCTTCTGTAATGTGAGGAATGTCGAAGTTGAATTCATCACGAGGCAGCCCACTTGTAGCTTCTGCAACTTGCATAGCAGACGTTGAGGAATTGTTGAAAACTCGTTTAGAATGACGTGCAAACAAATTGCATTTCTCAGGATTATTATTAGCCGTGCTATTTCGAAAAAAAAAAATAGAACAAGGCAGTCCTGCATCTTTTCGTTTGGTATTCACAAATGACCAGAACCCACGAGGTTTGGTGCGTAGATTCGCTTCTGTTACGTACTGATAATAGAGAAAACGATTATGACCCATTCCATGAGGTTATTTTTTTTTTCTTTCTTTATTAAAGAGATTTTCAGCCAAAGGCTGGTTCATCTCTAAATCCATGAGGTTATGCACCAGAGAACCAAATTTAAAATCAAGTTTCAGTAGAAAATTGAAAACGTTATTTGAATAAGCACTAGTTAAAGGGTGTGTCACATCAAATTGCATCACGGAAAAAACGCTGTAGAAATTTAATTTTTAGGAATTATATCTTCAGCTTTCGCTTATAATCAGATAAGAGTGTATAGATCACGTTGGCCATGCTTCACTGTCAATTTTTCGTAAATTTGGAAAAATGTCGTCGAACGAAAAAGAGCGTCGTGAATTAATCCTGTGCAATCATTTCGAGAATCCGGAGTTGTCACATCGGGACATCGGTAAGATGCTGGGAATCATCCAATCCACGGACAGCAGAGTACTAAAACGATACTTCGAGAACCTAACCATCGACCGGAAGGTGAAGAACGGCAAAAATGGATGCTCCGTCTGTGAAAAAGATCACAAGCGCGTAGTTAAGCAGTTTAGACGTGATCCGAGAAGTTCGGTCCGGGATGTCGCCAATAAGCTGAATTTGTCAAGTTCATTCGTCCAGCGGACCAAGCAGCGGGAGGGCCTGCGTACATACAAGGTTCAGAAGGCTCCTAACCGCGACGAAAGGCAAAACATGGTGGGGAAGACGCGAGCCCGGAAGCTGTACACCGAAATGCTGACGAAGCCGCATTGCCTGGTAATGGACGACAAAACCTACGTCAAAGCGGACTTTCGTCAGCTGCCGGGCCTGTTGTTCTTCACCGCAGAGGACAAATTCAGCGTTCCGGAGGAGATTCGCAAGCAGAAACTATCCAAGTTTGTCAAAAAGTACATGGTGTGGCAAGCGATCTGCTCTTGCGGAAAGCGGAGCGCCCCCTTCGTGATGACCGGCACGGTAAACGGGCAGGTTTACCTTAAGGAGTGCCTACAGAAGCGCTTACTACCACTATTGAAGCAGCACGAGGGCCCGACCATCTTCTGGCCGGATCTCGCTTCGTGCCACTATTCAAAGGACGTGTTGGAGTGGTACGAAGCCAACGGGGTCACCTTCGTGCCAAAGGAAATGAACCCGCCCAACGTGCCGGAGCTTCGCCCAATAGAGATATATTGGGCGATTATGAAGCAGGCCCTCCGGAAGAACCCAAAAGTTGTCAAATCGGAGGCGGACTTCAAGAGAAAATGGATTTCTTTTAAAAAAAACTACAACCTGACGTTGTACAGAACTTTATGGACGGGGTAAAGAGGAAGGTGCGAGCATACGGGCTTGGGCTCGAAGTATGAATAAAAAGAAAATGCCAAAAGTTGTTTAATAGTTTTTATTTTACTGTCTAAAATTTTCAAAAGGATCGGTCTACTGGGCGAATTTCTACAGCGTTTTTTCCGTGATGCAATTTGATGTGACACACCCTTTATATCATACATTTTTTGAAACAAATTTAATTTCTATGCACCAACCTTTAAGAGAGGCGAGTTTAAAAAACTACATAATTATATTTAAATATTTTAGGTTTTCATTATTTTTATGTTTCTTGAAATATCTCTGTACATGCCTAACCAAACTTCAATGCCTATATACCATTGAATGGGTAATTAAATGCATGCTTGAAGAGCCGTGGGAAGACCTACGTTTCATTTTGTAATTTATGAGAAACAAGCATTTGAAAAACAAGTATTTAGAGGCGTTGTCACGTCACAAAAATAGAGCATTTTTTTAGTTTATCAGATGAATAAAGGTTCAAACATTTTTATACCTGGGTTTCTCTGAGCAAACAATGAAGGTCAACAACCCACAAAATTTTGTTGAGATCGGTCCACAAATAGAGGAGTATAAACTGTCTCCAGAAGTTGTTGTCATGACACGAAAAGTATACGATCCATTCCAGTGTGACGTAACATCATTTTGACTCACTAGAAACACTTTTTTTGCGTTTTCATGAATAAAGCACACAAAATTAAACGATGTTATAGTAAAATTAAGAAAATTTCCAACAAGAATCATCAGTTGAAAAATATTTTATAGCTAGATTAGCTTATTGTCAGTCAAATACTTTTGTGGCATGGCAACACCTGACTTTTTGCTGTTTCGGACTGTTGGACATTAGTGATTAATTTAATTAATAACAGTTCCGTTTCAAACCTTACAAATGATCTTTCTCCTATGTTTTATCAACAATATATGAACGTAGATTCCTTAATATTAGATATAATCTTATTTCAACTTCCGGTTTGCTGATGGTAGTATTAAATGCTAAAAAAATATGGAAAACTTATAAGATATGGGCTTACCAGCGGAAGTCGAATATCGTATTCCGATGCCATTTTGGAATCGAGGATGGTGACTTTCGGTTCTTTGAAAACGGAATGGCATGAAATCCCACAATACGATCGTTAAGTGTAATGTTGGCATATATCCATGGGTGCGCGAAGAGGAATAAAAAAAGAATAATGTTTGATAGTGAGAGATAGGATTAAAGTGAGAGGGAGATAATGGGAGCGCCACTCGATGAACCAGGATTGTGCTAGCCATTGATGGCAAGCGCCAGAGTGAACGTATTAAACAATCACGATATAAAAACAGGAGGTCGGCTTAGGACCACCACGATTTTTCCCAAATAAAGACATACCGTGTATCACAGGTAACAGGTTGATTCAATTTATATAGTTTATTTTGATGAACGTACCATAAACAATTAAAAATTACCTTGTTTCGCAATGTTTCACAATCTAAAAGAACATAGAACTCATTTTTCACACAGGTCGAATATATATATTCTTCTCTGTTTTTGAAGTAATGAAAACGTAAAATGGCGCTAAAACGTTAGAATGAAGAGAGCCAGAAAAAAGTCACCATATTATCAAATTGTCAGCGTTATGACACCTTCCATTTGACACTATTGAAAATTCAGTAGGAAGCACCGTCATTAGATACAAAGGAGGGTAGGTTCAGGATCATCGGTTGCGTTAGGACCACCTTCTTCTGTAGGATGGACTTTTGGAAGGGAGAGGGGAGATCTCAGAGAAGAGTAAGAAGTATTCAGAGTAATAAAAAAACATAAAAAAATAATATGCCGCTTGCTATGATACGGTGAAATTCTTATTCAATACAACTTATTGATTGTGTGACGTGACAACGTTTCGTGGAGACTGTTTATTCGCACATAGCGCGTTGTCACGTCACAAAATGCATGCCGTCAAAATGCATGTTTTTGTTGGTTTTTCGAAAAACTAAGTATACAGGAATCTACGTTCATCTTTCATTGACAAATCATAGAACAATGTTTATTTGTATGTTTTGAAGCGGAACTGAAAATTCAACATTAATGTTCAAAAGTCGGAAACCGCAAAAAGACAGGTGTTGTCACGTCACAAAAGTATTGGGCTGGCAACAAGCGAATTCAACTGCAAGATATTCTCCAACTGAAGATTCTTGTAGGAAATTTTCTCGATTTCACTTTAAAATCGTTTATCATTTGGAAATCGTGTGATTTATACATGAAAACGAGAAAAAACTGTTTTTAGTGAGTCAAACCGTCACGTCACGTCACGCTGGAATGGGTCTTATATTGACGGTAACAACATTGAACTGTCGTTTGAAGTAAGATGACCGGCAGTTAGGGCGATTACACATTATCCGGTTTCAGCCGGACCGGTTTCAAAAAGCGCCGCTTGGTTTTGGACGGATAACCGGATAACAATGTGAAAGAGACCTCGCGCTACACAAAACCGTACATCTTTCACATACACATACATGCATTCATTTATATAGCGGAATGACAGATAAACATTGCTGCAAATATCCGCGATGACGGCGGAATGGTGAATGGTCTGGATACGACATTAGTTTGTATCTAAGACGTTTGTATGAGGCAAACTATCATCCGCTCGTGGATAATCGGGGTTTCACTGTATACGAAAAATATTGAAACCACAGCTGCTGCGGCAACTACGAGCCTTCTCGTATTTGCGTCCCTTGGAGAAGTCGGCCGAATGTTGGAGTGTGGCACACCAGGACATTACGCGCACCCTGCATCAGGACGGTGTTCTTACGCCCACTTCAGAATACGTTTACGAGCATTTTCCGTAATTCGCACAGCACACACACACACACACGTTTATCTTGGCCTCATATGGTTCTACAACAGTTCCCACAACAGCGGCAATGTAAATTTGTAATGATAAAAATGAAAAACTTACTGGACAAAACACATAGGTGTCATCAACAAAAACTAACTTTGGTCCAGTTGCGGTGTCCTTATTCGTACGCCAAATTATTTTATTTTTCAACATACACAAATAGCATAATTTATTTCACACGCGATTGAGCCTTACAAATAAATTTATTGAAAAAACATAATTTCCCTTCAAACACTAACTCATTGTTGCTTCCGCAGATCTTCGTCCAGAAACACGCTGAGCATGTGTCGCAATTCCTGGAATTTTAACAACTTAAAACTGTCTTAAGATCTGCTAAGCTTATGGAGAATGATTTGCTTTCCCAAACCGAAGTCTCCACCAGACGTCGACTCAGTGCTACTGTCATCGCGTATCATTCTTGTCCGGTCGCCGGACATTGTAGTCGCAGTAGACGGCTGCATCACGCGCCGTAAAGAGGTTGGTACGGTCGAAATTTGTCATTTGGGAAATTTGCCGGTCCGGCTGAAACCGGATAATGTGTAATGGGCCTTACTGTCACTTCGTAGAGCGGTTGATCGTTTTCGCTTCAGCTAGCGTAAGCGGCGATTGGACCAAGGAAGATTATGAGGTAGTCGTCGAGCAGGAACAACACGAAAGATTGCATCCACTACTGCTGTGCAGAAGTACTCCACTGCGACATTGACACTATCGGTAGATTCGATGAAATTCCAGTCAATATTGGCAAGTTCATCACTCAATAAAGCGTTGGCTCGACGGAAGTTCAGAGATGATTGTTCAGATGGTGCAACATAAACGATCGGAGTGTGCAAGCTTATTGACGTGACGAGAGCAGGGTAATCAGCTGCCAACGCAATCGAAGAAATAGGTAATGCAGCATCATTGCCTAGGACAAGGTCCAGTAATCGAGATGTGTGTTGACTTGAGAAAAACCTTGAAGGTTGAATCCGTCCAGGAGAGCTCAGCAGACCTCGGATATATGTGATGTCAATGGATCGATGACTGGTGTACTACTTTCGGGGAAACACCACTGCAAACCTGCTTGATTATAGTCACAGAACAGAAGAGCAGGAGAGTGTACTTTCAAACGAGCTGAAACTGAACCAATGGATTCCACGTGTTCGTCGATCGCCGTACTACTGATGAAATTCCACAAAAACCCACAGTTGCTCAAGTAGGAGAGAAATAGGAGCAGGATCAAGATAACTGGTTAGTCGCCTCGTGACAGCAATCAGTACTCCTCCACCACGAGGTTTATGACTATTTAGATGACTTCTATCGGTTCGGTATACGGCGTACGAAGGTTCAAAAAGCTGCGTTGAGAAAATGCGATCATCCAGCCATGTTTCAGTTAGGACAATCAAATCAAACTCTTCTTGGGAAACAGACAAGAAGAAAGCATCTATTTTGGTCCTCAATCCACGCACATTTTGATAATAAATCCAGAGATTCGAGGAACGGGGATCGCAGGAACTGGAAATCGAAGGGATTTCAGGTGCCGAAATTTCATAATTATCAGTATACTCGCCTGAACTTACAGGCCGGAAGCTCCCTGAACCAACACCGATCGCAGGACCGGGACAATGATGATGGCGGATGTTGATATAGGGCACGAGTGGGTCGGGTGGCGAGGGAACTTCCTCAATACCTGTTACTGGTTGTCCCGGATTCAACGTAGAGGCATCGAACAAAAAGAGGATCAGCAGCAATTGCTAGAAGCATTGTCAAGAACCGGAAGCTCGTTATCACAACTATACTTGCCTGCTGTTGCAGGTAGGAAGCCCCTTTTACCAACACCAACTGTAGGACCGAGACGATGATAATGATTGGCGTTAGCAGAAAGCACGACTAAGTTGGGAGGCGTAGGGGCTTCCTCAATATCTGTTACGGAGTGTCCCGGGGCCAGTGATGTAGTGGTGACGTCAGAAACCGCAGAGCTGTGATGGATTAGTTTTTTGCCAGGTCAATAAACTCTCGGAATTGTAACCCGGCAGACCATGAGGCCGGATCAAGTGCCAAATCCTTCATGCTAGGATCCAGACCAATCTTAAATGACACAAAAGTCATGTTGCTAGTATCCCTGCCTTTAGGAACCAGTCGGAAAACTTCAGCTGGATCCACGGTGTCCAAACAGCGCGACACAATGTTTTACACGTCTCTATCACAGATGAGTGGATTCAAACGCGATAAATACAGCCAAAACTTAATCGGAGGTGCAGCGGCTGAGATGGAAGGAACAGAGAGATCGCTCAAATCTATCGATTTAATTCCTTCTTCGCGTCTACGTTTTACGCCTGAACTAGGCCAAACTGGAGCTACACTCACTGAGCGATTGCGTTGTGGATTTGTCGAAAAGCGATCAACTTTTTTCCCCAGTTCAGCAACGTTATCGTGCAGTTACTGAACCTGTGATGGCAAGTCAGCGAGCGTAGATGTTGAAATCGATTGTTGTTGATCAGTTATATAATTGCGGATAGATCGTCCTTTCAACTCTTCTCTGCAGGAATGGTAAACAAACATGATCTTTTCAGACGAAAATGCATCCTTCAAGTTACGCGTGAATAAACCGCAGCATTGCTGGTTGATGTGGAAATAAGCATCGCAAAAACCGCAACGTATTGGCTCAAGATCATAGATAATAATTTGACATTCTCCGCATATTTTCTTAGGCTTTGCGACTGAGATAAATAGCAAAGATTAACGCCTTTGCGTAGGCTGTATTGCTGTATATGCTGGTTCTTAGCTCACTCGCAGACGTGTAGCTTAACAGTTTATTGACGTGGGATTACGTCTAACCGGAGTATATGGGTGGTAAAATGAAAACCTAAACACAGAACATGTAGGAAAAAATGAAAGATTCCGAATGCTTATAACTCGAACATTTCTTACTGGATCGGAAAGATGTTTGCATCGATTGATAGGGAATATTTTTACGCTTTTAAGTTTTTGATTCTTGCAAGCCGGGGGTAGTCTTGCACCCGCATTTTTTGATTTTTGCACTCCGTAAAGTGTTTTCCTAGCACGGATTACAAAAGCAGGTACGAACGCCACTTGGCTTGGTTATTCATTATTGTATTGAAGAATATGCCTTTATATCTTCTGCTCACTGAATTTCTACGCATACCATTTGATGATTAGGCAAAATGTTGTTAACCAATTGCGGCGACAACGCCTATTGATTAAACAATATGCGTTCGACATGCATATCAAAACCGGAACTGACTGCCTGATGTTCATCGAATCAAGCAAATTCGCGGTTCGAGAAGTACATACACTTGAGAGATGCAAACTTCAAAAGGAAACGTAAAATAAAATAATCGTTTGATAATTCTTCCGTTCACGTATTCTGTCCTAGGCATCATACCAACCGTAAAAGGACTGTCATTAAATTTACTTGTAACGAAAAACATTATCTATCTCAATAAATGAATTGACCTTAAATGGCATTATACAATCTTCTTACTCACAAAGCAAATTGAATTCAATTGAATTCGGGAATTGTTTCATTCCATCAAAAATTTAATCAATACAACGATACAATCAATGATTGCTAAGCTAAGGTAGTCCCACGTCAACCTTGTGGTTATATCATAGATATAACTCACCCCTTTTTATCCCAGCAGATGTCGCTCCGGAAAAAAAATGACGCGGAAAGCAATACGCTTTTGTTGTTTTGTTATATGTACGAGAACACTTCACTTTTAAAGACACTCGGCGGCACGATGAATCGACACACAAATGAGCAGACGCAACAGAGGAGCGCTAATGCTCGACACAAGCTTATAAACAATAATTAAAAACGATTCAAATACACAAAAAACAACGGGATAAAACACGACAAGAAAATACAGTTTTTTTATATAACAGTGATACCAGTCAAACACTTCCGATGCTTGGTCAAAGAAAATCCGTCCTTGATGGCATGCGTTGCTCTTTTAAACTCCTCCTTCTTCCAACGTTGTCTGCCCATCCTCTTTTTCTAATTCAGCGGCATCTGGAATCAATAAGACCAAAGAATAGCCTCAAACCTGTAGGACCAATTCACCCCAGACAACATGCAAAAATTAAAATGCAATTAAATTTTATTTACTGTTATCAAACTTACAGTTTCGCTGCATCAAATTGTTCCTCTTCTGTAGGCGAACAGAACTTTACTGCACAATACACGAAAAGTTTGTTAAATCAGCGGGAAAAACCTCAAAACCACGATCGGGAAACTCACATTTTTTGACAATCAAAGTGCTTGTTGCGTTCATGCTACCGTTTCCTTCCACCTTTCGGATTTTACCAAAGTTTTTTTTATGTTAGGTACATACGATTCAATAATAAAAGAAAATGACATTATAAAAAATCCGAGTTGAGCCGTACTTTTTGAGATAAAGGGGTGGTCCAAATCACCCCGTATGTCCAACTTACTCCGTGTTACCCTACTTCGAAAATCGTGTTGCGTATGGTACTCGAATATACGTCTTTACCGCAGTTCTAATTATGTGGCTTTGCTGGATTGCCCAGGCGATATTAGGAAAACTGTTCGTTATTCAAAAATGTTTTACTGTAGTGATTCGAATTAGATTTCTTGTATTTTTTTAAATAAATCGAATTAGTACTAAAAAGAATATTATTTCTTTCGAATTTTTATGTTCAGTTCAAAGCTTATTTCGATTTTTTACTTGATTGTTTTGATTTTTTTACAATTTTCAATGATATTACAAATGATTAGAAGATGGCAATTTTTTTTCATTATTTATATCGGCCATGTTTATCTTTACAATCATTCGTGCTTCATTCAAAGTAAATTGAATTTATGTGCCTATACCGGATAAAAACATAAAATATTTTTTCAAGATTCACTTTACATCCAGTGTAAGCCACTGTGCCCGGAGGATTGCACCTTTCTCGTTTCACTTTTATGCATCAACGCTAAGCCCCTAGAGCATGAATGAAATATGAATCGAAATGCAGTGTGCTGCTTGATGAAGGCAGGATACTTCATTCCAGTTTGGAAATGCGACAATTCACGAAAGAATACATATTGCACGACAATACTTTATGATGTGATTGTCGTTCCAGTAATTCGGCAGAGGTGTTTCCACCGGATGTCATTCGCATGAAAGTCAATGAGGTGTGCAGTGAGCCATGATTGGGGAAAAAATGTGTCGCTGAGCGACACAAATTATTGAAAAACTAAATACACGCCTCTTAATTGATGCAACCGAATCAATTGAATAAAAATTTCATGATGCATAAAATTGAGATGTGAAAAAAATATATAACCATTGCACTTCAGAACTTGCATCCCGCAGTCACAAAATTCTTTCGAACCACTTTTTTTTCATGAGATTTATGTTTATGTACCTCAATTAATGTTTATGGCGTTTTTGCACGTTTCACGAAATTCGCGTATGCTCTGCTTTAAATTTGTGTGGGTGGGTTGTTTTTCCCCGATTTCCGGTTGTGGGTTGCAGTTTTCGTGCAGCCCAATGTTGTAGCTTTATTTGTCGGATTTCACTCGAATTCCACGAATTTCAGAAGAATGTATTTAATACTAAAGCTGTAAATGTTGCTGATTTTTTACACATACCTGCAACATCTGAACAGAGCGTACTATCGGTACTTCATTTATTGATGGTATCAGCAAATTAACGATTTAAGAGAATTGAAATTTCGAATTTCACGAATCGCTGTCGAATGATTATCATCGATTGAAGGAATAGGCTAAGTCTGTATGCAAACCTCGACAGAGCCGGGCGACTCATCCTTGATGTTTTTCTCTACTAGCGTTCGGAACGCTTTGAAATCTGAACCGGCATGAGATAGAACTTCACGAAAGCTACAATCCAACTTGTTTACCGCCAGTGTATAGAAAAGCATTCAGAGTCCATTTATGTGGTTACGTGTGTGAGGCTATGTCATCGTTTTACCAGAGAGGGCGGATAACTATAGTTGAAAAGGAATCGCTTCACTATTTCGTTCGAATTCAGACACAGGAATGATGCTTCTCCACTGGCAAGGAGGCGAATGGGAGAATATCATTTTGTTTTTAACTCAGGCGATAAAAGAGAATGCGATTTGTTTTCGGGAAATTGAATTTATTCTTCAGTGATCAAACAAAATCCATGAGTTATTTAACACCATATGAAATGCAAATACAGTTTTTGAACTGTTTTGTTTTTTTTGTTCCCTCCTCATCCTTTCCCATTGCAATGGAACTTTGTTTTGGCGAATATGGCACCATGTTAGTTGTGGAGTTTTGTCTATTCCTATACCATTTTTTCCATAAAACATTTCTCGCGTAACTTTTGAAAAGGTCCTATGTAACAAATGACAAATAAACAAATCGAGTTAATGGATGCACGCTATTAGTTTTCAATCATTGAATGTATTACAAAAACAATCGTTCACGTATCTATCTTCTTCATCTTTTTGTCGCCGATACAAAAAATATCCAATGTACAGATTCGAATTTTAAGCACCCGGCTGTTACTTCGGACGCCACTTTCCTCCGACGGTCGAAACGTCCGAAGTAACAAAGCAGTCAAAACAACTCGCAGTCGTACTTCGGTCGTTTTGGAATTTGTTCATCGATTTCAGTGCAATTCAACGAGTGATAACAATAATAATCAGTCTTTAGAACGAAATGCTGATATGTGGATTGTTGTTTATTAGTTAGTTTCAAATTCTTATAGTGCAACGTAATATGTCCAATGTGCAAACGCGGGCAGTCAAAACGTCCAATGTAACATTTTTCGCTCCGAGGCTTCAACCTTAATCTCAAATCACGGAACAATAGTTACGATTGGTTTTACGGAGTTATTCTTGACAGCTAGTGGTGAAAACAGTGATAAAAATTGATAGCTTTTAAGACAATTCGCGAAATAATTTACGGGTCTTCAACTACGTTTTTCTCGAGTTGGCGAAAATGTTACATTGGACCTTTTCAAAAGTTACGCGGTATTTATACTATCGTGGGATAGCATTCTCTATTGCGTTGCCCAGAAAGTAATTGCCGTTTTTTTCATTATAAATGAAATACAAGTTTTTTGTACATAGATAAACACATAAAGATGGGATGTACATAATTTGAAAGCTTCAACTCTTAAGGGGGTATTCTAGTCTAGAAATCTGAAAAAATCGAAATTTTTTTTTTACCATATTTCTGTAGTTTAGGCATTCAAGAATATACTCTAGAAAGGACTTATCGAAAATCCTATTATTTACCTAGTTAGAGCCATCTTAGTGATGTGGTATCTAACCTGTTACGGCCATCACAATGAACTTCAAACGCGTTTCTCTCGGAACTAGTTTTTTTCTAACTGGCGTACACGATATCTCAAGTTCTACTGAACCGATTTATGTCAAATTTATATGAAAATAATCTGCATACATCTCTCTATCGCATGAACCAATAAAAAAATATAACTTTTTAATTTTACTATTTTTAAAAAATCGGTAAACGCAAAAAAAAACGTTTTAAACAGCATTTTTGTTTTCAAACGGCCGCTATTTTGTTAAAACCCATGTTTTTGACTTGTCCGAGGTTCATGCCATAGCGACATCTTTACTGATTCAGAATCTGTTCGATTTTTTTGTTTCAGATAACCAGAAGGACTGGAATCGTGTACGCCATGGCACAACTTTTTTTTGAACACCCTCACTTCACCAGCATGTAACTATTCTAATTATGAATATTTTTTTTCCGTCCTATTTTTGTTTTATTGTTGAAAGATAGATATACGAATAATGATATAATGGATAGTAAAAATATTCTTTGTTTTATTTTTACGGAGTTCGAAAAAACGTCCGAAGTTCGTGTCTCTACACTAGAATACCCCCTTAAGGAATATTCTACGAACAAATTTTTATGTAGGTGTGTTGATATAGTGGACAAGAATAACGGGAAGAAATAAAATTTGATTTCTTTCTGTTTTTTCAATGATTTTGTGGGCTAACACAATTTTTTGCCTTATCAACCAACTTCAATTTGGTTCATGTAACGTTCGCGTAGGACCTTTCAATACAATGCTTTTTTAGTTTAAGTGAAAATTCTTTGATGATAAATTATTCAATAAATAACGATCGTATCGCAAATCGAAAGGCAGTTTTTGAAAAGTTATTTTGAAATCTGTAAATCTGTCAATGTAACAAATTATTCTTGTACAGAGTAGAGGCGAATGAACTGCAAAGTTTAAAGCCTTGTAAAGACAAATAACAATTGTTGAACAGAATTTACGCAATGACACGATGTTGGAACTCAAGGACAATTTTGGTATTTTTATTAGAATACTAGCTGACCCGGCAAACTTCGTTCCGCTCAAAATTTATTTTTCGTTATCACATTCACGTTTTCTTACTAAGCGCACGTTCATGGGTCCAATCGCAGAACTGTTCATTGATTGATCTTCCAATCTACCCTTTCAAATAATTTTTTGCTATAAAAATTCAGTACTTCTACCAAAACTCGACATTATAGTATCAGATTATTTTCAGACACAATTCTCGTGCAATATTTTTCATCCACTTGCAAATAACTCGTTTCTCCGTTACATGGAATAAATGTTTGATACAGAAAATATGACAGAATGGAGAAAAACCTAAATCGGACAATTCCTTTCTCGAGTTTTGCTCTTATCAACACATTCGGCGATCAAGATCAATTTCATTACCTCAAACATCAAATGTACTAACAACGCTCGTCAATATGTTATTGTAGAACACATGCGAATTGAATTTTTCGAATTTTCCCATTTTCCTTCAGAGTTTTTCGAAAATTTTCAATTGATATGTTTGGTTGGAATATGTGTATCATTTTTATGGAACCCTCTCTCCATTCCAGATACGGGAGGGGTGTCATACCATTATAGAAACATTTCTCGTACCCAAAAACCCTCACATCCCAAATTTGGCTCCATTTGCTTTATTGGTTCTCGAGTTATGCAGAAATTTATATTTCATTTGTATGGCAGCCTCCCCTTAAAGAGAGGGGTAGAGTGTCGAACCACCATAGGCACGTTTATCGATCCCTAAAACCTCTATATGCCAAGTTTGATTCCTTTTGCTTGATTTGTTCTCGAGTTATGCAGAGATTTGTCTTTCATTAGTATGGCAGACCAACACCCCCCTCCCCTCAAAAGTGAGAGGAGTGAACCACCTTAGAATTTTTTTGCCCCCTATAAGCTTCACATGCCAAATTTGGTTCCGTTTGCTTGAATAGTTCGTGAATTATGCAGAAATGTATGCTTCATTTGTAACCAGCCCCCCCTTCCCCCCTCCTAAGGGAGGGGGATGATTATCTTACTACCATAGATCAATTATTGCACCCTAAAACCTCCACATGCCAACTTTCGTTTCATTTGCTTGATTAATTTCCGAGTAATGCAGAAATTTGTGTTTCATTCGTATGAAAGCCCCCTCTAAGAGAGAGGGAAGGAGTATCTAACTACCATAGAATCATTTATTGCACCCTAAAACCTCCATGTGCTTAATTTGGTTTCATTTGCTTGGTTAATTCTCGACCAATGCAGAAATTTGTGTTTCATTCGTATGGTAGCCCCTCTAAGAGAGGGGGAGGAGCATCTAATCACCATTTATTGCACCCTAAAACCTCCACATGCCAAATTTCGTTTCATTTGCTTGATTAATTCTCGAGTAATGTAGAAATTTGTGTTTCATTTGTATGGCAGCACCCCCTTAGAGAGGGGGTAGGGTTGTCTCATCTAAACATCATCTAAACATCTACAGGGCAATGGTAGTTTATTTCCTTCCAAACGCATGGTTGCAGAAATTCGACCGGTGGTCGGGATGGTCTTGAATCTACATCAAAAAGGTGGTCCTAAACCGATCCTCTGTTCTTACTTCGTAGTTATTTACAACATTCGATATGGCGCTCTTCGTGAATGGCTCGCACAAGCCTGACTCATCGGACGGTACTCACTACCGGGGGAACACATTTGATTGTGTGTCTATCTTTGATTAAGTATTGTCCGCAGTCGGCGGCGTGAACGAGTTAAATCATGTATTTGAGTCAGTGTGTTTATGTGTTTGCATGTGCCCGTTTGTGTTTGCGTGTTGCCGCTGACCGTCCATTTTGCGTTGTACTCGTTTCCGTTAAGGACCACCATTTTTGAAAGTGGCGGAAAAAGTGACTCCCGATTTGGCCCTTGTTTTTCCCCTTTTTGATACTCATGAACCTCATCGACCAGTATAAAACATAGTTAAAGAGTTATACTATGCATTCCACTGTCAAAGTGGTCAAAAAACAAGAATTTCATGTGATGAATCGCCGTGGCAATTTAGGGGGAAGGGTCGGAGTCGGCTATCTTTTTTTTTAACAGAATCGAGCTTTAGTACAGACCTTTTTGGAACGAACAATTTTCCTTGCTATGATTATACAAGGAAGAAGATATAGCAAATTTTATTAGTAAAATAAATTATTTTCAAGCTTTACTGTAACATTTGCATTTAAAAAAAGGGGCAAATTTTACCAATTTTCCAAGTGTTCGTCAATCATAGTAACCCTTGAGTTTTCAATCAAAATACGACATCGCTACTAGAGCCCCCGCACACTACAGCTTTTTTTTCAGTTTCAATGAACGAGCGGCTCTGAGCCGCTCACAGAAATGAACCGTTTTACCCACCTCTAATGTAACATCTTTCATTTCATTAATTTATGTGATGAACACTGAAATTGTTAATTACATGTGTTACATGGAAGCCTACACTAAACTCAGAATTCTATTTTCATCATAATTGTGGATGCTAAACGTACATCATAGCTTCGGGGTGGCTTCAATTTAACGCTGCACTGATACACAAATTGTGGCTCCCGATGTCATGCCAAATTGGAATTCGCCAAACTTTAAATGTCATGATTGGCAGTCATAAAATTTCCAATTAAACCAGTTTAACTTCTGTGTAATTAGGTTTCGTGCTCTTTTGACAGAGCTATGTCATGATTTGAACACGGCGGAACACACAAAGCTGGGCATGATTGATAGGGAATTCACCGTCGTGTGGGTTTGGGAAGACGGCCGGACATCCAACGCTCGATGATTCTAGCGAAACCGAACGGAGGAACGTGCAACATGTAACTGACATCGCATGTCGATTAGCTGTGCACGTTTGTTCGACCAAGGGGAAGAAGGTAGCGCGGCTTCAGGGAAACAAAAACTTCAAAGTTTAATAAGGAAATTTATACGACAGAATCGTGTCGTTGAACAGTGTACATATAAAAGCTCCCAGCGCTGAAAGCATGAACTTTGTGGGCCTATATTATATGCGACATTTTGCAGCCGGGTGGTTCTAAACGGTGTTGACCTTATTGCTGCCGCTTCCCAAATGAAAACTTTTACGAACCACCTCCGCTGGGGCTAGCGAGCCAAACATCCGGGGACACTAACACGGGCCATGAACTGGCGAAAAAGCGAAAAAAGTCATTATTATTCGCCTAACAAACAACGGAAAAGTGGTCGTAAAATTTACGTTACGTAGCTGTTTATGTCTCACAAATAATGTGTGCATGCATCTTCGTCAAACGTCGTCCTTCCCAAACCACTCACAGCTTCGTTACAAAACGTTCATCCTCATGATCCAGAGCATCCATCGTGTAGCCATACAAGCGATATCAGTTCCATGCCGTACCGTTGCACGTGCAGATGAGATACAGCTCCGGGGCTTCGGAAAACTTCAGGTAAAACGTTTACGACATCGTTTAGTTCAGAATCGCATAAGTTATACATGTGAGGTGTTCTGGGAAGACATAAGTCGACCAAAAATTTTCAAAACGATGAGATGGGAGGACAATTTTCCGGGCTCCGGGACAAAGAAGTGTCGTAAAATATATTTTGAATTGTGTCATCAAAATTCCATAAAAATTCTAATGTTATCGGACCGACAAAACGCGAAACACCGAAACGCCAAACCAGATCGGTCGGCTCCGTTCCGCTTTTCCAGGAGGAAAGTGAAAATTGTCACTCTTGGTTCACGGGGATAGCAAATAAATATTGATTGGCTCGCTCAAACTGCCGCCATTCTCCGGGGTTGGAATAGAAATTCATCGTCTCTCTCGGCGCACTTCAATGTGAATCGATGAATTGCAATTTTATTATGGAACATTTTTTCACAGTAAAATATGTTGCTTATGGCTTGATAAAAATGTTTTTGGTCTGAAAAATTATTGTTATGACATAAACATATTGAACACCATTTCAAACTGTGGAGTTATTCTTATTCTCTATACATTCTACTATTTGAGCAATTCATTCATTCCACTTGACAATTCGATTAGCCACGGCTAAGTCTAGGACCTTGAACGGTGTTGAATGTTATTTCTCAAAATGACCTAGATCATTCAATCGCTATTAAATGGATGTATTAACAGTAAAATCAACAAATATTCTAAACAATTTAAAAAGTTTATTTCCACTACCAATTTTGTAATTTTATTGGCACGCTGTGTACTACTTCGAAAAGGCCAGATTCATGAAACAACTTCTTTGTCTTGACGATTCTTTATCACAGGTCTTTGGAAGGCATTCAGCTCGAATAATCACATTGTAAGTATTTGAATTTCAAATGCTCACATAAAAAAAATCTCAAAATTAATAGCGCTTCAAGGTTGGTTTCTTCGCTTCTGCTTACCATAAAGAAAATAATATGTTTGTTTCTCACACGGAATTATATGCAAATGCAATTGTGGTTCCGAAGACGAAAATAAAACCATCACCGAAGCGAGTAAAATATAAACTCTTCGTTGCAAGTTATCATCCCTCAATGCTCAAGAAACGACATTTGATACTAAGCTCACGTTGCAGCTCGGGAAATGGCTATCCCAATTAGAAAATCCCGTAGCAACAAAAAGTCACGTTAACGAAGGACCAAGATAAACAAACAAATCGAAACTAATGAATAAAACCTCTGACTCTTCGCTGCAACATCCTGACGTCGAATCCTGGTGTCGAATCAGTTCACATTTTTCTCGTCCTCAAACGACAGACTGTAATCGTAAAACTAGGAACGATGCAGCGAGCGCTGCTCTGCTCGGAGCATACGTGAAGGTAAAATTAAACAAAATTTACGAGCGAATCATTCAATATCAATTTAATTGTAATTGCTTTTTTCATTTGTTTTTTCTTCGCTCTAGGTTCGTTCGTCCCTCCCCTTGTTGTCGACGACAAATGGCATGAAGTTTCGTTTTATGTTTTAAATGGCAAATAACGCCATTTACTGTATTTATATCAAAAGTTGAAACTAGTGTATCTGGTAATCTAAGAAGTTTCAACTTATCGATTTTTGGGTTTTGGGCATTAATGTAATAAGAAATTATAATGCACATTTATTTTATTTTTCTATTTAGCGGTACATCTAAAATTTAATTTCTAGAGCCAGTTTTGGTAAGATATTTTTGTTTTTGGTACAAACTTTTTGACAAATTTTCCAATCTTCAGTTGTACAAAATGTTATACTTCGACCATTTCTGCATCGATATTGCACAGGTTAAAATATGTACGACGCCAATATTGAGCTGCACTCATTTTACAATCTAAGATTTAAGATTTTAAATACCCTTTATTAATCTCATTCTTCTAGTTTGAGTAGTAGTTTGAGTGGAAACTAAATTTGTTGTATAGTTCTACGATTTTCACGGAAGTCTCGGTAAAAAGTACACAGTACAACAGTTTAAAAGCGAAAATATTGCGGTTTCGGCTGTTTTCAATATCCTAAGATCCCCCTCAACTACTCACAAGCAAGGTAGTTGATGGCCATCCAAAAGGACTTCGTTCCCTTTGTCGTGCCTTCAACCACAAGGATTCACTGAGCCAACTGACTCAACTGAGCCACAAAAAAGTTCGAAAGTGCTCACCAGTACATCTGCAAAACATTAAAAAAACTATAGAAAGTTGTGTCCAAGACACGACCACATTGTTGACGTAGAACTACGCTGTTATTTTGTTCAAGTCGCTCGTTAATAACTTCGTATATTATTTCAGAATGCTCGAGATAAGCGCAGTTGTTATCCTTGGTGGAGAAAGTTTTGCTACTGCCAAGCGAAACCCAATCACATACAAATTTATAGAACGACATTTACTTTCTTGGTGACTAAATAAACGAAATAAATTCTGTCTGGTCATCTCAATAACCTCGAAAAGAGTTGCTTTGCTTCATTGTGATCAGGGAGATTTACGCAAATGCCATCCTTGTTGAAGGCAGTCTTGCGATTGGTACGCGATTCCAAATAACTCACAACACTCCAGTACGACATTCGCTATGGTTTAGCTTGATATCCCTCAAATAATTATTTGGCGCACAACCTTATCGCCTGCTCCGCCATAGCATTAGTTCGATGCATTGATGCAATATCAAAGGCACCAACGAAGCACTTTAACGACGGAAACAAGCGGAGTTTACTGCTTCGAACAAAAAAAAGTCTGAATATTTCCCTCAGCAGAGATCCATTATTCATACCCAAGCGCAAATGTTCCTCTTCCGCTACCTCCGTCTTTGTTTATATTTATTATCGCGGCTGTATAATTTACACCATCAATCAAGGTAATGATTGCAATGCCAGATACATCAGAGAGTGAGTAATTTGGTCGCGTCCACAGCTCAATCCAAAAGGAAGACATATGATGACGCAAAACAAACAAACGATGTTCATTGCCTCGAGTAAAAAACGAGACTGAAAGTTTGCCTCAGCGAGATCCAATATTTATGCTCTAGGCAAATATTCCCCTTCGCTCTTCTTTCCCTCTTGTCTTTGTTCATAGAGATTTAAAATCATTCCCCTTCGTTGATCGCCTATAAGTTGCTCGTTATAGACGGCATGGGTAGGGAAGCTCACAACGGAGCAGAACAAATGTATGGGAAAAAAAATGGAAATGCTTCAAGTTTTCATCAATTTAAATTGTTTTCACACCAGGGGATTGTAATATAGAGCATGGAAAACAAATATTAGAAAATTTTCAATTCGTTTGATACGTGAATCGTCAAAATCCGTTCACGGCAAAAATAGTTATTAACGTTAACTTTTTTCATAAAATCGGGACCTATTTTCTGATTTGGCAACCCTAATGGAAGACGTAGTTCTACGTTAAAAGAGTCAAAATGAAGTGCCTAAAGAGGACAAGAGCCCCGGAATACACTGATAAACATATTTCGACGCTGAAACCCTTATGCCGATGGTTGATAAAAAAAAATATTCCGGAAAATGGTTTGTTTTGGACGACAAAAGGGTTTCGAAGAGGCACATTTCCGGAAACGATACACTGCGTTTCACAACTATAGAACCATAATTTTCTTGTGAATTTCCAGAGATATGTAAGAAGTCGGTTGAATTGAAGTATATAATATAGAATGCAATAACTATCTTCATTTATAAGACTGGTCTTATCAACTTTAATGTTGTGTTCAGGCGCGAAACATTCAAAAAACTAAAATTCCAGTGTTTCATAACTAGATTCTGGACTGGTCAGCTTGTTCAACAGATCAAAACCTTATCAAGAACTTATGAGGAGTGATCGTACGAATAGTAGAAGCAGCTCACAAGCAGTATGAGCGATTTGAAGAGTGCCAAAATTTCAATAACCGGTTATTCGGTAATGAATATTTCATTACCGGTAAAACCGGTTAATTACCGGTGAAAAACACACTTTAAAATAAACCATTTTCTTAGAGAGACGGCTTTTTTTTGATAATGATTAGTTTACAGAAAAAAACTTTTGCAAATTTTTGATACTTAATTTGTTGGTTAAAGTAATACTTAAGGATTATTCTAGTTAGAAACACGAATTTCGGACGTTTTTTTCTGAGCTCCGTAAAAATAAAACTAAGAATATTGTTTGTATCCATTATACCATTTTTGTTTATCTATCTTTTAGCAATAAAACAAAAATTTAACGGTAAAGAAATATTCACAATTAGAATAGTTACAAGCTGATGAATTAAGGGGGCTCAAAAAAGTTGTGCCATGGCGTACACGATTCCAACCCTACTGGTTATTTGAAACTTAAAAATCGACCATATTCTGAATCAGTAAGGATGCCGCTATCGCATGAACCTCGGACAAGTCAAAAACATGTTTTTTGACAAAAAAGCGGCCGTTTGAAGACAAAAATTCGGTTTAGAACGTTTTTTCTAACGTTTCCCGATTTTTTAAAAATAGTGATATTAAACAAATATCCTTTTTTATTGGTTCATGCGATAGAGAGATGCATGCAGATTGTATTCATATCGACATTCGACATGAATCGGTTCAGTAGAACTTGAGATATCGTGTACGCCAGTTTGAGAAAAACTAGTTTGAAGTTTATTATTATGGCCGTAACAGATTAGATACCGCATCACTAATATTTCTCTAACTCGGTAAATAATAGGATTTTCGAAAAGTCCTCTTCAGGGTATATTCTTGAATGCCTAAACTTCAGAAATATGAAGAAAAAAATTAGATTTTTTTCAAATTTCTAGACTAGAATACTGCCTGAAGGACACAGAGAATGTTAATTTTGTCGTCTTCTATTCTAGATCAGATCTCATTAACAAAGAATCCAGAAGAGGAAAACGCCCGTTCAGAGTCCAATTATGTTGGGCGTATAGTACGCAGAGCATCGAATACCATTGTCGTGTATTTGTCTCTGATGTCCTCTGTACGAAAATCTGTGGCAATCGTCGTTCAAGTTTTTCCTTGATGCTCAACTGTTCTGCAGTTTTCGCATCGTCCAGTGGATTTTCTCTTCCTGTTCTGCCCATGTTTGCATAGGTGACGTAACCACCGACACTGCTCAGTGATCTAAAATGCTTTTTTCTTGATTTTAGCTGAATAATCACGGCTGTAAACAATTTATATTGATTAATCTGTCTCTATTCAATAAATATTAGCAGTCAAAAGTGACCCGGAGGAGTTATATGATTTTTGTTATTTTAATTCAATAGGAAAACACAGTCGGCACTTACGTCAACCATGCATATTTGGGCAGTGTTGTCTTGCTACTGAATCAATATCATTGTCAGGGATATTTTCAAATGCTTGTCAATGTTCTTGTGCTTGTTCAATGTAGTCCGCGACGTTAGATAGAAGACGCCAAAGTCATCATTAATTGTGTCATAACCACGAGTAGAATGATAATTCATATAGGGGAACAGATCTGCATATACGAAACGTTTTTCTGCAATCCTTCCAATCAGGACTTCAAACAGCTGCTTCCAAATTTCTGGTGGTTGCTCCGATAGCTGTTCTAGCATAAATTACAATCTGACATCAGATTCATGAATGGTGCATTTCTTCCGCAATAACAGTTCAACAGCGAACAGAACTGGTTCGAAGGCATCAACCAATTCCTACATCGCTGTCAATTTTTTATCGCTTAAGCTTATCATGTGTTTCGTTTTCAGATCGAGCAGCGATTTTTGAACTGAAGTTCGGAGGTCGTAGAATCGATGCAACACTGCCAATTGTGTTTTTTGATCTTATTTGATTCTCGAGTAATATTTCAAAGCGGCATGAAAGCAAATAAACTTTATGGTGCAAAAATAAAAATTACCGAAATTACCGGTTATTGATTGTAAAATTACCAGTAATTCGGTAATGGAAAATAACCCGGTATAACCGGTAACCGGTAACGGTAAAACCGGTTAACAATCCCTAAACACAACAATAAAGTTGAAATGACCAGTCTTATAAATGAAGATAGTTATTGCATTCTATATTACAGGCAAACCTGTTTTTGTGCGGTTGGTTTTTGGGCGATTTTTCATTTGTGTGACTGTTTAGGTGCGATTTTATAATAAAATAAAATAATAAACTCGCACAAACGAGGAATGACCGCACAAAAACAGGTTTGCCTGTATATACTTCAATTCAACCAACTTCTTGCTGGAAACTCACAAAAACTAGTGGTTCTATAGTTGTGAAACGCAGTGTATTCCATGGTTAATTCTACTGCATCTCTGAATATAAAATATAAGTTTCAACATTAGTTTGAACAGAAAGGGGTGCTGTACATCGCCATTTCCGAGAGAGGTATCTCAAAGCCATGGTTCAAGCCCTCTGGTTTGGCTATCAATTAAAATGTGTACCAGATCGAATGTTTGAAGAAAATATTGATCTCTTTCAAACAAAAACATCATGCAATACGTGTTTTGGCTGATTAAAGTGTCATCGCATTGCATTATTCCGAATTTTAAGCTCCTTGGTGTACAAAAATAACTGGAGAGCCACGAATTGCAAACAGCCGATTGGTACACCCAAAATTGATTTTCAGCTCATTTTTTGTCATCCCGATTTATGACATTAAATGAGACATAACGTAACAGAAAATGTAATGACTCACAAATACTGGTAAGCATTTGTATAATATACATGGTACAGCAATATAAGATTAATACGAGCGAGCGAAACAAAAGACAAATAAGCTTTCCGCATACTTTGCCACATACACGGCCCAGACCGAGATAGATATTGTTCTCTTTCATGCGCTCCTTTTTCACTCTTAGAAAACGCTTCCCAACTTCATTTTATAATCAGGTGCAATATTATCACGTATTTGCTGAACAACTGCTGAAGCATCATTAGCGATCCCCATTGACGTCGTATGGAGTTTTTTCCCAAATGAAATAAGAAAAGAAAGCAGAAAGAGATGCTGCACGCATACATACAACCCATTTTTAAGCTTTTAAAATAGCTCATTATTTGCTCATTTGACTCTCCAGCACACTAAAGGGTGTGTCACATCAAATTACATCACGGAAAAAACGCTGTAGAAATTTAATTTTTAGGAATTATATCTTCAGCTTTCGCTTATAATCAGATAAGAGTGTATAGATCACGTTGGCCCTGCTTCACTGTCAATTTTTCGTAAATTTGGAAAAATGTCGTCGAACGAAAAAGAGCGTCGTGAATTAATCCTGTGCACTCATTTCGAGAATCCGGAGTTGTCACATCGGGACATCGGTAAGATGCTGGGAATCGTCCAATCCACGGTCAGCAGAGTACTAAAACGATACTTCGAGAACCTAACCATCGACCGGAAGGTGAAGAACGACAAAAATGGATGCTCCGTCAGTGGAAAAGATCACAAGCGCGTAGTTAAGCAGTTTAGACGTGATCCGAGAAGTTCGGTCCGGGATGTCGCCAATAAGCTGAATTTGTCAAGTTCATTCGTCCAGCGGACCAAGCAGCGGGAGGGCCTGCGTACATACAAGGTTCAGAAGGCTCCTAACGAAAGCTCCGACGAAAGGCAAAACATGGTGGGGAAGACGCGAGCCCGGAAGCTGTACACCGAAATGCTGACGAAGCCGCATTGCCTGGTAATGGACGACGAAACCTACGTCAAAGCGGACTTTCGTCAGCTGCCGGGCCTGTTGTTCTTCTCCGCAGAAGACAAATTCAGCGTTCCGGAGGAGATTCGCAAGCAGAAACTATCCAAGTTTGACAAAAAGTACATGGTGTGGCAAGCGATCTGCTCTTGCGGAAAGCGGAGCGCCCCCTTCGTGATGACCGGCACGGTAAACGGGCAGGTTTACCTTAAGGAGTGCCTACAGAAGCGCTTACTACCACTATTGAAGCAGCACGAGGGCCCGAACATCTTCTGGCCGGATCTCGCTTCGTGCCACTATTCAAAGGACGTGTTGGAGTGATACGAAGCCAACGGGGTCACCTTCGTGCCAAAGGTAATGAACCCGCCCAACGCGCCGGAGCTTCGCCCAATAGAGAAATATTGGGCGATTATGAAGCAGGCCCTCCGGAAGAACCCAAAAATTGTCAAATCGGAGGCGGACTTCAAGAGAAAATGGATTTCTGTTCAAAAAAAACTACAACCTGACGTTGTACAGAACCTTATGGACGGGGTAAAGAGGAAGGTGCGAGCATACGGGCTTGGGCTGGAAGTATGAATAAAAAGAAAATGCCAAAAGTTGTTTAATAGTTTTTATTTTACTGTCTCAAATTTTCAAAAGGATCGGTCTACTGGGCGAATTTCTACAGCGTTTTTTTCCGTGATGCAATTTGATGTGACACACCCTTTAAATGGCATCATTTCTGCCAAAGATGAAATGTTTTCTGCCAACGCTAGTTTGGGTGTTTTCAAATGTTCACTATTTTTTCCAACAATGGACAATGTATCTTTAATTTCAATAAATGAGAACTCTTCAAGTATATTTATTTTATGACAGCTTGAGAAAGAAATTCCGAAATTTTACACTGATTACACTGGTACGCAAACAAAAAGTGCCCACCTCATAATTTTTTTTGATTTGTTCCATTTGTATGGTTTAAATGAGAATAAATGCGCTGTAATGCGCGAGATTAGGGCAGTTATGGTATTATTAGCAACTAGACACTTTTCAACAAACCCATATCATCTTGTTACTATGTGATTTTCATGAAAAAAGAAATGATTTGCATTTACTAGTTGCGTGAATACGCCCTAAATGGGACAAACCAAAATCATTCATCCTAATACCTCTGTTATCCCACAAACCGAAATATAACCATCAGTAAATTGATTTTTTTCAAATTAGATCACTCAAAATGCTTAATATCGAAGTCGTAAAAATTACATCCATACGGAATCATATGTTTGATTTTCGGTTTTCATACCATGGATTAAAAATTGTAGAATAGTATGTAGAAGGAATTAACAGAAATTTGAAATTTGTGGTCTCTATATATATAACAATCTCGTGTCACTTGGTAGGCATGAGAATAGGTTGTAAACTATAGAGTAATGCGGGGCAAAGGTGCGCACCTGACTGTTGTTGTCCAATAACTCTTGAAATAAAAGCAAATAAAATTCTGTTTGCTTACCAAATTGTAACTATATGTATTACCTTCGAAACGTAGTACAAGCATTTTTCGAGTTGTGTTTGTAATTGGACAAATACCTATTTTAATACAAAAAGACAAATGCACTTATTGAATTGAACTTCTGAGATAACTTACACCAAAAATCAATGCTTTGTCATCAGAAGCGGGAGAAGCATCATTACTAGAGAGTGTAGGCACCGTCCAGTAGGCAGAAGCGGGGTGTTCTATGGTTTTTTTTATGGGTGAGAAGAGTGAATATTATGATCGAACATACTACGTGGAAATACTACGTGGGAGGGAGGAGACTGACAATATAAGATATTCGAAAATGTCCAACATTTGAAACAGAATTCGTTTTTATTAACAAACTAGCTGACCCGGCAAACTTTGTCCCACCCACAATTGATACAGGGTGGGCCATTTAAAGTGGAAGCATCTGGCAACCCCATAACTTTTGACAGAGATGTCAGATTAACAAATGTCATACCGCGTTGGAAGCATCATTTCAGTACAATTTTAACCATGGAACAATACACACCTAAACAACGCGCTGAAATTGTTCAGCTGTACATTCAAAATAACTTCTCAATTGTGTTAACTAAACGTGCGTGGAAAAATAAAAATTAAGTTAAAACATCGCCTGGAGACAACACTATACGTCGATTATATGCCAAATTTATATCGTCTGGTAGTGTTGGTAATGCCAGTCATCTGTCCAGACAACGACCAAGACGTTTCGACGAGAATATTGATGCCGTTCGAGCCAGTGTTGCAGAGACTCCATCGACATCAGGTCGCCATCGTTCGCAAGAGTTAGGCATCTTTTTATTGCCATTTGTTCGTGAAAATGAATTGGACAATTACTGGTTCCAACAGGACGGCGCTACATGCCATACAGCGGCTGCCACGACCAAATTATTGCGCGAAATGTTCCCCGGAAGATTAATATCGAAAAACGGCGATTATGACTGGCCACCGAGATCACCTGTTTTGTCGCCTCCTGACTTTTTTATGGGGATATTTAAAATCCAAGGTATACCATGGTAAACCAAGGACTCTGGCTGCGCTGAAAGACAATATCCGACAAGAAATTGCTGCCATATCGGCCGAAACATTGGGCAAAGTGATGAAAAATGCCGAAAAAAGGGCACATTTTGCGGTCAAGGCCAGAGGCGGTCATTTACGAGATATTATAATCAAAAAGTAGTTAGAACAAATCTCCTTGGACCAAAATAAATGAATTTCAAAATTTTTTTTTTAAATTCCACTTCTTTACTTTGCTATTGCAAAAACAAATCCTTCCACTTTAAATGGCCCACCCTGTATATTGATATATATCATTTCGAACACTCAAGTTCCCACAGAAATTATTTTTATGTACGTAATCTATACTAGCAGTATATAATTTCTTTTTTGACATATAAACCTGATGTAGACTAAGACGCATCAGTCCTGATACTGACTGTTTAAATCCGTTTCTCCGATCTTGAGTTAAATAATGAGGAACGGACACCAGATCATTTTTATTTACATACATCAAGTTTATAAATACATAGTTACATTCACTTGATTTATTTGAAACTCATTGTTGATAAAAACAATATTTATTTGAAGTTTATTGTGAAAACATAAACATAAACGAAACATAACCGTTATTGAATTGAATGCATGGTGAAAACAAAACATTTTTCAATTGAAATTGTTTTCGAATTATTTCTAAGCAATTGTTTATTTTTATTCCTCATCATGGATTTCGGTTCTGAGGATTCCGACGCTTTGCCTTGGAGCGCTGATGCTTCTTTGTACTGTTGTGGGGTTCGAAGAGACAGACGATGGTTCTTCATGAAACTAGAATCGAAATCTCTTACTGCCTGTCTTGCAACTTGGTCGAATTCGTGCTGGAGGTTGTTGGCTTCCGCAAAATCAAACGCCAGACGCCGTAAATCTTTGAGAGTCATACCATAGAAAGCTTTGTCCAGTGCCCTGCAGTGGTCCGCCGGATCCTCAGACTGCTCACTCGTAAATACCTATCTGAACCGCCCTAGGTGCTCGCTGACACATCCCAGCAGAAATAGAAATGTCAATAAAAGAAAATTCGAATCTTAAATCACTTTCTGATATGAGCCTCTTTCTCAGAGCTGATTCAGAAATATCGAGGTCTGCCGCAATCCGACGCTTCAAGAATCCCTCCCAAAGCCTCTGTCGGGCCATTTGAGCATTTCTGGAGTGCATTTCTTCAAATCAGTTTCCTTCTTGTGGGTCCCGTTAAAAATGTGGTTGAAAACATTTTAGAATTTTTTTTCAGAGCAAAACTCTGCTGCGAACTTTCGCACCACAGCCACTGCGCACATTTGCCCCGCAAGCAATTTTTGAACTAATTGAATTTTCATAAAAAGCTCTTGATATTTTTCACAAAAACGAATACGCACTTTCATCTACTATAGAATGAAGGAAATGAACCTTTGCCCCGTGTGCACCTTTGCCCCGCACTACTCTATACGTTACCGCTAGGATACCGATTACTATATATTTAACACCGATTAGGGTGGCTCTATGCAGAAAAAAATCTGAATATTTTTTCCTTACATTTAGCCTTAAATAATTGATATGACCACAAATTTAAACCCCCATACCCTATTTTTAATGGTGATTTTGGTATTTTTTAGATGGCGACTGCACAGTGATGCGAGAAATAGTGATTCGAAGAAAAAACAATAATCTGGAATCCATCGTTAAACCACATCGTTCAAATTACTCTCTCCATGTTCATCTTCAATAGCACTAACGTTCTCAACGTTATCATCGTAGTATTACTTGCATCATTTTCAGTAGTACTTGGTACACATATTGCTGGAAGTATTCGGTTGAATGAAAGGCACGAGGATTACCTCATACTCACATATTAGTTTGATTAGTCGACAAAAACCCCGAGTCCCTGAGTATATTTATAATGTAATTTCAAATCCGCCTACTGATCAACTACTAACCCGTATTCTGAAATCCGATCGAGTCAGAATTACCCGAACGGATTGCGATTTTGCATTCTGTAATCCGTTCGACTCAAAACCAGTCGTGTTGGGCAAAACCTTGGAATATAATTCGACATAGTCGACATTGACCTCCGTGTTTCATTTATATGAACCAAAAATGGTAATGGTATTTTCGGGTGGAATGAACACACTTTTAAAACGAAAATTTGAAATGAAGAATTAGCTCTACATATCAAATGTGTTCTATGTAAAAAGCTAATACATTCTCTGCAAGTGGGGAAAATCTTGAACGAAAATCGTGTTTCGTGATGACTTCATATTATAGATACAGTTTTGGTGGAAATTCATAGAAAAAAAAGTTGAGTTAGGGTCAGGACTGTGTCCTCTATGTAGTCAAAAGATATCGAGTAATCATTTTGTACAGTACAATGCAGACATTGAATCTGGCAATCGTTGAGCGATACAACTTTGGGTAACGTGTCCAGTTCCAGCCCTCTCATTGCTTGTGCCAGGTTAGCTACTACATCCGTGGTGGCTACGAATCCAGTACCAGCCCTCCCTGCGCCAGTGCCAGGTTAGCTATTAAAGGGTGGTCACATCAAATTGCATCACGGAAAAAATAATGTAGAAATTTAATTTTTAGGAATTATATCTTCAGCTTTCGCTTATAATCAGAAAAGAGTGTATAGATCACGTTGGCCATGCTTCACTGTCAATTTTTCGTAAATTTGGAAAAATGTCGTCGAACGAAAAAGAGCGTCGTGAATTAATCCTGTGCACTCATTTCGAGAATCCGGAGTTGTCACATCGGGACATCGGTAAGATGCTGGGAATCGTCCAATCCACAGTCAGCAGAGTACTAAAACGATACTTCGAGAACCTAACCATCGACCGGAAGGTGAAGAACGGCAAAAATGGATGCTCCGTCAGTGAAAAAGATCACAAGCGCGTAGTTAAGCAGTTTAGACGTGATCCGAGAAGTTCGGACCGGGATGTCGCCAATAAGCTGAATTTGTCAAGTTCATTCGTCCAGCGGACCAAGCAGCGGGAGGGCTTGCGTACATACAAGGTTCAGAAGGCTCCTAACCGCGACGAAAGGCAAAACATGGTGGGGAAGACGCGAGCCCGGAAGCTGTACACCGAAATGCTGACGAAGCCGCATTGTCTGGTAATGGACGACGAAACCTACGTCAAAACGGACTCTCATCAGCTGCCGGGCCTGTTGTTCTTCTCCGCAGAGGACAAATTCAGCGTTCCGGAGGAGATTCGCAAGCAGAAACTATCCAAGTTTGCCAAAAAGTACATGGTGTGGCAAGCGATCTGCTCTTGCGGAAAGCGGAGCGCCCCCTTCGTGATGACCGGCACGGTAAACGGGCAGGTTTACCTTGAGGAGTGCCTACAGAAGCCATTACTACCACTATTGAAGCAACACGAGGGCCCGACCATCTTCTGGCCGGATCTCGCTTCGTGCCACTATTCAAAGGACGTGTTGGAGTGGTACGAAGCCAACGGGGTCACCTTCGTGCCAAAGGAAATGAACCCGCCCAACGCGCCGGAGCTTCGCCCAATAGAGAAATATTGGGCGATCATGAAGCAGGCCCTCCGGAAGAACCCAAAAGTTGTCAAATCGGAGGCGGACTTGAAGATAAAATGGATTTCTGTTCAAAAAAAACTTCAACCTGACGTTGTACAGAACCTTATGGACGGGGTAAAGAGGAAGGTGCGAGCATACAGGCTTGGGCTCGAAGTATGAATAAAAAGAAAATGCCAAAAGTTGTTTAATAGTTTTTATTTTACTGTCTAAAATTTTCAAAAGGATCGGTCTACTGGGCGAATTTCTACAGCGTTTTTTCCGTGATGCAATTTGATGTGACACACCCTTTATATCTGTGGTGGCGATGTGTCCAGTTCCAGCCATTCCATTGCCAGGCTAGCTACTACATCCCGTGGTGGCGACGAATACAGTGCCGGTCTTTGCTGCAAAGGTGGTGGCGCTCCCTATAACAGTTGGCTAGGTCGCCAACAGTCCCTATTCATGTTGAGTTCTGCAATTCGATTCACATTAAATACCTTGGCATGTCCGTGAATATGGATGAAATGTGTCTGTGTTTTAAATTCACAATACCGATGTGAATACTCTGTTGAATGAAAACGACGAAAAATTGCGCTAAAAATAAGCAGGTACATCAGCTTCATTGAAATTGTCTGATGTATAGTTGTTCCCAATTCATAAGCAGTTATAAATTTAACCATCCATCTGGAAAACGGCAAGCGCGTATTTTCTACCGAGACAACTATCGAACGAAATTGATTTGATTTTTTTGATTTCATTTTTCTACTTTACGACAAAAATATATTACTTTTTCACCTTACGTTCAACTGAAATACATTGAATCAAGAAACATTATACACATTTTCGTTCAAATCTTCTAATTCGTTCTGTTCTGTTGATTACATTCGATTAATTTTATAAATCGTTGAAACATTCAAACGCGTTTACAATACATTATATGTTTCATCCAACACCCAAAATATTCACTAGAAATAATTTATATGACAGAAGAACGTTTGCCGGGTCAGCTAGTGTAACTATCCAAATCAACCACCTGTCCATCTTTCCCCCACTTTGCGTCTTACCTGCACCTCCCCTACATGGGAACGAAATATTTCATCGCTGTTTCGGGCGTGGTTCATTATATTCAAAGTGTTATACGAATGAAAAGCCTACAATTATGCTTCACACTAAACACATGCGTATCAAAGAAAAAGAGCAACATAAAACTGGACTGTAGTGCTATTGAATCCGACAAAATTCTTGCTCTATCCAATAGAAAATAGAAAAAAAAAAGGTTGTTCTTGATTTATGTATAACCAGTAACACGACTTGTTGATAGAACGTTTCAAAGGAATCCTTATTTAATACCAATCATTGCTGAAGCCATCTATCCATCCATCTGGGCATTTTTTCTTAGCAAGCTCGACCCGATCCGGAAAATTTAGTTGATTTTTAGCATTGATATAAGATTTGGTAGCTACCTACCCTAGAAATCACTGTAAAAAGATACCGTTGTGTATATTGTGCTCCCGTCAGTTCGTATCTGCCGAAAATTACATATTCGAACAGAACGGCATGATGTCAGAAAAGTGTTTTGTAGATATTTTTCACAATTAGGAAATTTTGTAGTGTGAACCGTTTTCAACAAACTATCGAAGTTCAATGAAATTTCGTTTGACTAAAGCGAAAATACAACGTCTCAATGCGAAAAACAAGCTACTCGGTAGTTTTTTAGTAGAACAAAAGAATGAATTCTTTTTTATGTTTGATAGAAATCTTTGAACGAGAAGCGCAAAAATAGTTGTGCTAGACCCCTACCAGTCCATACTGCATATATGTATATACGACAGTGAAAATAGAAGCAAGAAAATTTAAAATTTATTTGCCAAATTTGCTTAATTGAAACATTCCTGATGATGAATGCATTCCGATATAGCAAATTAACCGAATGCCAAATTAACATTCCTTCGCGATGACATATTTTAAATACATTGATTTCATTACCCTTCGACACGATGACTCTTGTGCGTATTATGATTCGTCCTTTCGTCCTTTTTTTGAATTCCTTACAGACACACATACACCTGATATTCCTTCATCTGGACTCAAAGAACGAATCTATCTCATTAACGAACAAAAGCATGGCACATAATTTATCTTCAGTTGTGATTTTGGATTGGAATGGTGGTGTTTTTTTTAAATTCCTCTTTATGTAGACTGTCAGCCATATTAAAGATAAGACGCAATCCTTGGTTGGGAGGCTGCATTTGACGTGTTGCAAGTCGAAAAACGCAGCGTATGAAATGAACATCACGCAAAACCCTCCATTATGTCAACAATTATATATATATTACGATGAATGACAATGTGTTTCATTCTGTTGCTCTTAGACTACTTTTTCTTCGGGTTTGTTAGAAAGCTTCAAGCGTTCCTTGGGGATAAAAGATACATGCCAAGAATTTTAAACACCGCACCGTTGCCCACAGGGGGCTCAATGCTCTGTTGTTTCTGTGTTGATTTACAGTCTCGTGTAAGCTAAAATCGCCACAGGCTCATTCAAATTTGTCATATATGAACGAATCTGGTCAATCAATTCACGATGAGCACCAACAGCGGAAGGCTCGATCGTAACATTGGCTTCGCTTGATACTGAATGGATTTTCCGTGAACTGAATCCAATTCCATTTTGTGCCCGGCGAGGCGCGACTTCTTTGCGAAAGTTTTTTTTACCTAGTGGCAATTATTCCAAGAAGAAGTAGCTCTATATATCGGCAATTACTTACTTGGAAGGGTAACGCTTAAAATCAATTGTGATTCAGGTGACATTGTATGAATGAGTTGGTACATCAAATGTGAATTATGGTGGCGCCGATGGGATTGTGACATGCGTCACAATATTGTTCTTCAATATTTGTAGCCATCCAGGAAACATTGCCGAAAACGGTTGATTTTTTGTGCGACTGTCGAATTTTTGATATTTATTTCCTTTTCTACTAACCTTATTTTTTGAATAGTTCAAATACAAATGAAACACAAATTTCTGCATTACATGAGAATTAATCAAGCAAATGAACCCAAATTCGGCATGTGGAGGTTTTAGGGTGCAATAAACGTTTCTATGGTGAATACACTCATCCCTCTCTCTAAGGGGGGCTGCCATACAAACGAAACACAAACTTCTGCATAACTCGAGAACTAATCAAGCACAATTTGGGATGTGAGGGTTTTTGGGTATGAGAAATGTTTATATGATGGTTTGACACCCTTCCAGACATAACCATTGAAAATTTTCGTAAAACTCTGAAGGAAAAAGGGAAAATTCGGAAAATTAAATTCCCATATGTTCTACAATTACATAGTGACAAATACTGTTAGTCCATTTGAAATTGATCTTTGTTCGAAACTGGAAATGGATTTTAATGTGATGAAACGCACTCCTATATCTTTTTCTATTTATACTAAAAAAAGGATCGCCGGATGTCAAAAAACAAATTTTGAGCGGGACGAAGTTTGCCGAGTCAGCTAGTCCAACCGGAAAAATGGAAGAGCGAAACTCTAAATGAGGAGAGATGATTGATTTGTATAGCTGTATTTTGCTGAAAATAGTTAAATTGTTATTCAAGTGACATAAGTTTTCATCCTTTTGGCAATTTTCTTGATGACATTGTCAATGTGAGTGTTGAACTTGAGTTTGTCATCAATAATCACGCCAAGATATTTAATGTCCCGAACTCGATCAATAGTCTCATTATCAATAACGATGGAGACGTTTTCATTTAAACGATTTCGCGTGATTACCATATATTTAGTTTTACTTATGTTCAATTTCAATTGCTTTATTCAACCATCTACTTAAAGAATGCAAATCTACATTTAAATGTGACGCGACCTGATTTAAATCATCATCTGCAATGAATAATACAGTATCATCTGCAAAAAGATTGATATCACAATATCGTAAAACTTGTCGCATGTCATTGATATACATAATAAATAAAAGGGGCCCTAATACACTTCCCTGAGGTACTCCAAGATTATTCCCTAGGGGATTGGAAATTGAATCATTAAAAATAGTCCGTTGAGTTCTGTCATTTAAATAGCTTTCAAACCATTATACTCGTAAATCCAAAGCGCTCAATCGTGTTCAACAACAAGGGCCTATAAATTGTTTCGAAAGCGCGTTTTAGATCCAAGAAAACAACAGTGATATTCTCTTTGCACTCTAGCTTCTCTTTCCATTTTGCTAATACCAAGTTCAATGCGGTTTCACAGGTATGACCTTCCCGATATCCCGATTGTTCTGGTATTAGTTTTTGTTTTTCAATTTAAATTCGTTTTTATTTCAATATTTTTTTTAACAATTACCAATGATATTTACATGTTTAAGTGATTCATTATGAGCTAATTTTCATCTTTGATGTACAATTTCTCTTCAATCTTGTTTCATTTATGTATTGTGTTTTACAAATGTTGGAATAACGATATGTTTCTTATCTCACTGCGGAGGCATTGTTTCGTTTTTAATGTTTTAACCTAACTTATGACTATCTTAAAACTAACTTAACCTACTGTATACAGATCCCTTATAAGAGGGTATTCAGAGTTAATACATTTAAGTCTAAATTTTTGTTTGAAATCAATTATTCTTTGCTCTATAACTTTCACACCTGTTTGTTCATGAACCAGCCTATTACTGGTAAAGAATGGTACATTCAACATCATTTTTAAAAACATATTTTGAACAACTTGTAGTTTTTTCTTATGAGTCATAGCACACATTTCCCACACAGGTAAAGCGTAATCAATTACCGGTGCTATTATTTGCTTATATACAGCCAATTTGTTCGATCTGGAGAGTCTGGAGTTTCTATTTATTAGAGGATACAAGCATTTCATTAATACTGCGCACTTGTTTTTAATGTTTTCGACATGCAACCTGAACAACAATTTCGAATCGAGAACTACACCAAGATAGCGTACATCAGGAGACCAATCAATAGCTGAATTTTCTAACGAAACTCTACAACCAGCGGGAGGAATTAACTTCGGTGACTGCCTATGCAGGAACATTATGGCTTGTGTTTTCGATGCGTTTATTTTAATTTTCCAGGTGGATGTATAATTCTAGAAGATATCCAGACATCTCTGGAGCTTGTTTGTTAATTCTCGCGGCATTCTACCTTTCACCATGATTGCAGTGTCATCTGCGAAAAGCGATAGACTGCATGCAACAGGTAATTGAGGTAAGTCCGATGTAAATATGTTGTATAATGTAGGCCCCAATAGGCTACCTTGCGGAACACCTGCTGAGACCGGGAAAATTTCAGATAGTATACCATTTATCATTACCCTGAAAGATCTATGTTGAAGATAACTTCGAATAATTTTTACTAGATACAAAGGAACTCGGGCCTGTATTAATTTGAAAATTAAGCCATCGTGCCACACATTATCGAAAGCTTTTTCGATATCGAGGAACGTCATGGCAGTGGATTTGGAGACCAAGCGATTTCTCTTGATGGTGTTTATTACCCGCAACAATTGGTGGTTTGTAGAATGGTCTTTTGGAAAACCGAATTGTTCTGGAGGGAGTATATTGTTCCTGCATACGCAATCAAGGAGTCTATCGAGCAACATACGCTCGAACAGTTTTTCTGGTATTAGCAAAGCGTTACAGTTTAAATAGTCCAACAGCTGGCCTTTAACAACAAGTTCCAAAATTTTCTCTAATGTGTGCAACATGTTGATGGGACGAAACTATTCGGCTTTAAACGTTCCAGCAACCTTTTGAATTGGATCTATTAAAGATTCCTTCACACCTTAGGCACATGCCCGGTTAGCAAAGATTTAGTAATAAGGTCCAGCAAGATGTGACCGATGACATGGAAGCAATCTTGAATAACTCTAGCATTGACATTATCCACTCCAGCCGTTTTTCCTAAAGAAAAGCAAATAGTTCTAAGTTCGTTGAATGTAATTGGGTGAAAACATTCAAATCTACAACTACTATTAACCGGCTGTTTTATTTCATCAGGTTCATTGACCAATTCAATGGATTGATTGATCAATGAAACACTATTGACAAAATAATCGTTAAACTTAGATGCTATAGCCTGTTCCGACTGTTCAAGTGTGCCATTGAAAGTTATGGACCGTGGTTTGCTATTACTATGTTTTAATAAAGAATTCAAAATTTTCTATACTATGATAAAAAATGATACGAAACACCAAAATTACCGATCTTCATACCATGTTCAACTGTAATGCCCAAGAACCACTGTCACTCATAAAATCACAATTTTCAGACAACATTTGACTTTTATCAAAAAAAATCTATTTCAATAGTGGTACTATTTTATGATCTAATTTGGGTTTACATAACCCTTATTATAAACCCTACCAAACAACTTGCTGTCACTCATATTATTCTCCTAGCGCCATTCCGTTGCGACAACTTTGACACTTCATTTGCATCCTATAAATTGTATTATCGCCCGATAATTCAAATAGCGTGCAAATCAATTAGGTCGAGGGTCTAGATTTGTCTGTCAGTGTGCACACCTATATTGAATTAACTCGATGATGTGTCAGAATGTCATCACTAATTCGTTGCAATGAGTTCGCAAGCGTCGAAAAAGAGGCCCCTCAACAAGTGCAATGCCAACATATTCCAACCTTTCTTTTCCATTAGCCGAACAAGTCATTCAAACATGAGATGGCTGATTATCGACAGCCGAATCGGATCGAATCATCCCACCATAACTGCGGTACGCTAATATGTGCGTTAATTTTCAGCTTTCAATCATTGTGTGGTAGCGTCCATTTGTCTGTATGATGTGAATGAATGGTGTGCATCTGATGTATCTGCTAATTGCGGAAGGTTTTTATAGAAAGTACGACATTTGGACGTGAATTGCAATGAGCGCCTCTGACACGACTGTAACACTGCAACTCATTATTGTGACAGGCAACTGACAATCGGCGGCGACAGATGAAGTTGACGAGCTGTGAGAATTAGATTCGAGCCTGAAACATTTTAACTATTGTTGAAATAGTGTCCTTTTCAGAATTAAATGACACCTGCAGATATATAATCGTTCACAGATTAAATGTGGCACTGGATGTGAGATTGTCACCTTGGACCCTCTATGAGATTAATGAGACATGTGTCTGTTGGTCATACAATTAGTTATAACTTTTGCTTCCATATCGAGTAATCATATTAGGTCGTTGAAAAAAAAATTGGTTCTCACGTCGCTGAAATGATGTTCCGACCTGGTTAACACATCCAGTCTAGTCGCATATAAATATTGAACGAAGACTGAATACATGTTTACTTTGGAAAATCATAACTCAAAAACGAAAAAAACGCCTCTTTTATTTCGACATATGTTGTGTGAAAAATCCTCAGCTTTCAAGAAAATTTTTTTTAAAAAATTAGTGGCCTTGATCTCGAGACTATGAAAACAATAAAAAAAAATACAATCAATAATAACGAAAACAGAATTCGAAATTTCTTTAGGTTTTGTACTATGATCTAATCTAATCTAAATTAACAAAAAAGACCAGACCAGATTGGCTTTAATTTGATATGTCGATCATCTGAATCGATCCAGTAGTTTAACAGTTATGAATTTTTGAAAAAAGTCATTTTTGGAAAAAAGAGGAAAAAGTTACATTTTTCAGACAACCCTGAAATGGTCACCCTAGTAAAAAAAATAAAAAATACGGGTCTAATGTTCTGCAAGAACGAGAACCTAACTACCACTTTTCACGAAAATCTGAAACCACTATATCGGTTTGGCATAGAATGGCTGTATATAAATATTGCATATGTTTCTTTTAAGATCCAATGGATTATTTCATTAATATACTTTTTGGAAAATTTCGGTTGCAAAGGTTTAACTTTTCTCTCTTGGCTTGGATAGTGGTTTCCTAAGCTCAACAGTTCTTCTATGCCTCGATCACTCTTTTCACATTCCACATTTTTCGATGCGGCGCTTACTTCTGTTCGTTTTACTCCATTGAAAAAATTGATTTTACAAAAATATACCTCCGATAAAAGGACGCAATCGATTTTGTTTTCATTCATGTTTTCAAAACATAGTTTCGAGAAAAACGCGTTATAAATTTTGGATCCGCGCTCCTTGGTACAATACCAAAATTCAATAGTTTGTTTTAATATCACATTTTTGACGAAGGACTATGTCTTTCATTACAATTATATTCCTGTAGGGATGCAACAATCGTCTAATTTTCTGATGCTAAGATGGACGATTGTTTGGTGGTGCCAATTATGCAGCGGTAATAATATAAACAAGGAGGCGAGATAGCGGAAGGAGAATACTTGCGCTAGAGTATGAAAAGTGGATCTCAGCTGTTGCAAATATTCAGTCTTTTTCTATATTCAAAGCAGTGAAGATCGCTTGGTTTCCATCATCAGATGGGCTTTGTTGGTGCCTTTGACATCGCATCAATGCATCTAACTGAGGCTATGGTAAAACAAGCGTTAGTGTTGTACGCCACATATTTTTTGGGAACTATCAAGCTAAACCATCGTCAATGTCGTGCTGGAATGTTATGAGTTATTTGGGTTCGCGTGCCAGTCGCAAAACTGCCTTCAACGAGGATGACATCAGTGCTAATCTTGATCATAATAAAGTAATACAACTCTATTCGTGGTTAATAAGATTAATATAAGAATGTAAATTCTATAAAAAAAATTTCAGGGTGACCAAACCATTCTACTAAATAGTTATTCCTAAAACTTAAAAAATAAATAATGTCGACTTCAATAAAATAACAGCGTAGTCGTACGTCAACAATGCGGTCGTGTCTTGGACGCAACCTATTTTATTTTTTAGTTTATTCGAACAGATATACACTGACTTTTCCAAACATATAAATTGAATTGTTTTTTTTTCGATATTCACAGTAGTTTTATACGATACTGACCCGGCAAACTTCGTCCCACCCAAAATTTGTTTTTTGTTATCAATACCTTCAAACATTCACGTTTTCTTACTAAGCACAAGTTCATGAGTGCAATCACGGAACTGTTCATTGATTGATCTTCTAATCGACCTCGTTGAATTTACCTTTTACTAAAAAAATCCTAGTACTTCAACCAAAACTCATCATTATAATATCAGATTATTTTCAGACACAATTCTCGTTCAAGATTTTGCAACCTTGCAAGTGGTTAACATGTTTCTCCGTTACTTGGAATAAATGTTTGATACAGGAAATATGATAATGTTTTTTCCCCATAAAACCTGCACATGGCAAATTTGGTCATAACTTCACATGGTATCTCGGTCATAACATCACAAATTTTGTCTTTCAAATGTTCAAGAGTTTGCGGAGAGTCGGCATAGACACGGTCTTTCGCATAACCCCACAAAAAAGTCTAGCGGGTTTAAATCGCATGATCTGGACGGCCAATTGGCATCACCAAAACGCGAAATTATTCGTCCCTCAAATTTCGTTCGCAATATGGCCATTTCCGACCCGCCGTCGGAAGCGGCGGTGTCTCGCGCGCAAACCTGTGTTCCACTGATTGCCCGGTTAGTTTGAAACAAAGGATGCGATCCTTTAGCAATGTCCAACCGAGCAGTGGTTGTTTCTGTTGCAGTCGTTTTCTGTGGTGATTTATTCCGCGAACCATCTAAATCATGTAATTAATGCATCTCAATTCTGATAATGGTTTGTCTGATTCACTGATGTTGGTTTGTTCACATGATTACTATGGCAGCCGCTGGGCGCGCTGCAGTTTGTTTATGTTGTACTTCGTGGGTAGCAGAAACAAGGTTTTTCTGTGTTGAGTATTGTTCACATTTAAAATGTCCAAGAAAATATGATGACAGTAAACTCAAGCAATGAGAAATGTCACATCTATTTGAACATACGATTTTTTTCATTCAAAAACGGTGATTTTTAAAACTTGACAAAACATGATCATAATTTATCTTTGAAGCAAATCGTTAAAAATCAGGAAATGACTGAACAATTTGAACGCCATATGGTATTATTAGCAACTAGATACTTGAGGCTTTTCAACAAACCCAAACTCGTCTTCATTACATGTGATTTTCTTGAACAAAAATCGATTTCCATTTACTAGTTGCGTGAAAACACTCAAAATCGGACAAACCAACATCATTTATATCATAAAAAAAATCCGTTTGAAAAGGGAGGGGTAATTTTATTTTAACTTAAATCAGTTATAAGACGTTTTTATGTAAACCTTCATCTCGGAAATGTTCCACGACAAACTAATTTGCCGAAGACATTTGCAATGCTTGCTTGTCCAAGAGCTGATTCCTCGAATACAGACTCCAACTAAAGCATGTTATACATTTCCATTCATGCAGTGAACATGGAACGAAACTTCTTTGTTTGTAGTTTTCGGCTATATTTAAAAATATCTCGACGCATAATCTGCAATTGCTGGTATTTATCGCCGAGGGTATGAAAGGAGAGGGATAATTCAAAAAAAGGCCGCCATATTTTTTCATTTTATGAAATTCACAATACAATGTAATTTCCTGTATAATTTTCAGCTATTATGCTAACAAGGCTTCTGAAAACTGGCGCTTGTCGCAGCAGCGTAATCAAAACAAGCATCTCTTGTCTCGAGTTGCCAACCTAATTACCACAAGTTCACCCATAATAAAACGTGCCCAATTTGTCCATTGTCTCTGAGCAGAGCAGAGGAAGAAGAGACGGTTTGAGAAATATATATATATTCCACACAAAGACCCGATTGCGGTCGTGCCATAACTAACGGGTGCTACTATTGACGGAAGGGAAATCGAAGAAACCACCAAGAAGATCCATCCACATTCGACCTGCGTTGCTTAATTTCAATGGACATGGGACATGCGCTTCCAATCTGGCCATCAGTTCTGTCAACATCAGGACAGGTTCTCGCACGAAAACAATGACAAGTGACCAGTGGATGCAGACTGGTGTCGTGGTTCCCGAGAGATGATGATGATGATGATGATAATGGCCGAAGCGTGATGGATACGCATTGTTGCTTCAAATGTGACATCGATGTGCTTTCTTTACCAACATGTCGAAATTCAAAGCGTGTATGTCGTGAACGTGAACATTTTTATGAACGGGGGAAACCTCGAAGGATGCGGGCCCAGGATGCGTCTGATCACGACCGAAAACCATGACTCGCTGGAAATGCCGAAATTTGTAAAAATGAAACTGCTGTCTGAGATGGCTCAATGGTTACTTGCCAGCACCAGCAACCAGCAGGGTTGCCTTAATGTTTCTTCACGATAATGATAACGGTTTATTTCTCGTGTGTCTCGTGCCTCTTGCGTGTTTCTCGATCCACTGACAACATGGCTTGGGCATGTTTATTGCCATTTTTCACGAATGTCTACCGCGACCGCGACTTGGGCCCAAACCGAGAAGATAATTCTTCCCCCTGAAATGCTGTTTTTTTTCGCTTCAATTCGTTATCTGACGAATGCCGGCTCCGACCAGAAAATGTATTGTTTTAATATATTTGTACGGTGGAGTTTAATTAAGATCTAACGACTTTGATAGGGACCATTCCCCGTAAACTGTTTCCTTGTGGATCTGAGCTACTGAATCATATTATTGGAAGAAATTAAAGCATGATGACATTAACTTTAGCGTTATGGTGATTCTTGTTTCAGAGGTAATAAATTTCAGTATGTATCGTGTAAGTTGAGAAAATAATGTTTTTTAGAATATAATGCATTCGATAAGGTCCTAGGAATTCTGATGTATAGTGAAAGTAAACACATATTGAATCAACTTAAATTTAATGAGAGTAATTTTAATAATAAAATTTGAGTGTATACTAATCTAAGGTCTGGCCTAAGACACTTACTTGAACTTACTTGAATGGCGTTAACGTTCCCTGTGGAACTTTTGCCGTCTCAACGTATGCATTAATTAGCGTCATTTATTAATACTTAGTTGAGATTTCTTAAGCCAAATAACACGCCTTGAATGTATTCCGAGGGGCAAGCTCTAGAATACGCGTGACCACAGTGTGCAAGTCGAAGGAAATTTCTTTGACGAAAAATCCCCCGGCCAGAACGGGAATCAAACCCAAACACCCGGCATGATAATGTGAGACGCTAACCACTCGGCCACGGGTGCCTAAGACACTTAATGATTCGACATTATTATTGTACTTTGCTGTGTACAACGCTGTCCGAATGATTTCGAAACGTCGAAGTCAATGATGAGAGAAAACATTAGCACCATTTTCGCCGCATGAAAACGGGATGAGCTATTTGGATTTGGATGACACAATTTGTTTTATTTGTATAAATAGGGTAAGGGTGTGAGAAAACAGAATAATCTCTGGGAAACAAAACAAAAATGATCAGCTGATAGGAAGTGCTCACTTATTGAGGCTTTTCAGAAACATTGTTCCTTTTCCTGAACGACATAAACTAAAATTCTTAGTGTTGACGAAAGGGTTCAATTTTTCCTGCGTTAAATAATTTGAATGTTTTCGATTTATTCTAAAGTAATATCCGTCATGATTTTTATAACTTTTTTGCCAGGAAAGGACTTGTGTGGATTCAGCAATGTGTTAGGACTTATTGGTGACTTTTTCGATCGACCATTGTGAAATCGAGCATTGTTCTCGGGTTGAAAAAGGCGTCGAAGTACAGTGTGCGTGTTTAGTTAAGCGTTAAGTTTTGTTAACTTTATTGCGAATTTTGTTAAGCGGGTCTCAGTGCCTTCGGTGGTACTTTTCCAGACATATTTCGCGCAAAGCTGGACGACTGCAGAGGAATAGGCTTAATCTACGGTAGGCAAGTTGGAAGAAAGCTTACCTGGAATTCTTGGAATGGAATTCAAACCGCGAAAGATGATGAGCATTTATTTTGGGTTAAAAAAGGCATCAGCTGTGTTCGTCGGTGAAAATTGAAGAAGAAACTTTGTTTCCCAACGGTTGCTGTTAAGGCGCGTCCACATTATGCCGAATGATGCCGATCGGCCTGTACCAGGCGGCATATTCGGTTCGTTATGTAATGTGGACGCCACATCGGGTGCACGAAGCCGAAGCTCCATCGGATGTACGAAGCCGTCACGAACACACGAAGCACAATGTCGTCAACGCTAATTTACTTCGTTTTTTTTTGGATCGACTTTCTCGAACCGGACCCACTTGTTTCGGGTTCGGTTCGGTTTATTTCGAGTCGGTTTTCGGCACGTCGGCAAGCCCGGGCGGTACGTCCACATTTGGTCGGCTTTACCGGGAGGCCAAGGCCGCTCGGCGTAATGTGGACGCGTCTTTACTGTCGCCGCCGTCGTTACCGATTCGGCTCGGATTTTCTGTCGCCTTTCTGCGAAATATGCTGTATAGTATAATTTGGGGGTTATTTATTTGGATATTCAATACGTTCCGTATTTCAGTTTCGCTCTAGACAGCGAGCAATCAGCAGTACATGTTAATGTCGTGTCTTGGTGGTGTCTTCTAACCTTTATAATGTACTCTCTAGCATCTAGAAGGAAACGTATTCCCCTTGCAAAGATGGAGTTCGCATCGTTCGCATATGAAAAGCATTGATGGATTTATTACAAAAATATAAAAAGAAAATTTATTAACTATTATTTAGAACCAGGTAAGCTTTTATTCTTTGGTATTTTTTCTGGACAACCCTATTAAGTTCATGTCAAAATTATTCGATTAGTTCACATTATTTGTTTAGATGTTACACGTTAGAAAGAGTTGATAATCACTGCGACACTCTAAATTGATTGGAATGCCGCGTACCACTCCTGCAAAGTTTTGGAGTAGTGGCATGAAACAAAATCGGTCCAAACAACGTTTTTTGATCGTGCTGTCCCAAACACGGCAGTAGACGTATTAGGTTTTGTAGATCTTGCCGTTTATGGTGCCTTCGGTCACGAATGGTTAATTCCGTTTGCGGAAAGTTCCTTTTCCCAGTCAAATCAGGTACTTCGAAACGAATGTCAACAGCTTTTTCCGTTTGAAACGGTCATCAACAGAAAACTTGTTCTTGCCCGTAAAATATTCCTGTCCCGGCAACTGTTTAAAATTAACTTCGATATACAGCCATTCCATTTCAAACCGATATAGTGGTTCTAAGATTTTCGTGAAAATTCGGTAGTTTTGTTTCTTATCGCAAAATAATAGATCCCTATGTTTTTTATTTCCCTTTTCCATTTTAGGGTGGACCGAAAAATAAACTTTTTCTCTTTATTTCAAAAATGCCTGTTGACGTGGGACTACGTCTAACCGGAATATATGGAGGGTAAAATGAAAACCTGAACACAGAACATGCAGGAAAAAATGAAAGATTTCAAATGCTTATAACTAACTTTCTTACTGTATCGGAAAGATGTTTGCATCAATTGATAGGGAATATTTCCACGCATATATCGTAATTAATAAACTGTTGTTTTTCATTAGATAAACAATTGATTAACTGTAAAATGTTAAGCGTTATCTAGACGCTCTAACTGCCTCGTTCTGATTGGCCCGATTTACGGTTTCCCTAACAAAGCTATCAAAACCAAGCAGCCTCGGGGAAATCGGCATTGCAAACACATGAAAGAAGAAGGAGCATTTTTTCCCACCGAAATGTGTTCCCTAACAGAGATTTCAAAACCAAGGTGCCTGGAGAAAATCGGCATTGTAAATTTATGCAAGTCGGGGGTATTTTTGTTCCGCCTGAAATGTGTTTCCTTAACACAGGCTTCAAATCCATGGAGCGTGCAACAGAGTTTCCTAACAGAGATTTCAAAACCAAGGTGCCTGGAGGAAATCAGCATTGCAAATTCATGCAAGTCGGGGGTATTTTTGTTCCGACTGAAATGTGTTTCCCTAACACAGACTTCAAATCCATGTAGCGTGGAGAAATTGGCATTACCAATTCATGCAAATCGGGGGCATTTTTGTTCCCACTGAAATGTGTTTCCCCAGCACAGACTTCAAATCCATGTAGCGTGGGGAAACTGGCATTGCAAATTCATGCATGTGTTTCCCTAACACAGACTTCTAATCCATGGAGCGTGGAGAAATTGGCATTGCAAATTCATACAGGTTGGGGATATTTTTGTTCCGACTGAAATGTGTTTCCCTAACACAGACTTCAGATCCATGTAGGGTGGAGAAATTGGCTTTACCAATTCATGCAAGTCGGGGGCATTTTTGTTTCCACTGAAATGTGTTTTTCCAACACAGAGCTCAAAATCAAGGTTTCTAGGGAATTGGGCTTTGCAAATGAATGCAAACTGCGAGTACTTTTGTACTCGCTTGCCTTTGTGTAGACTAGAATATGTTTCCCTAACACGATCTTCTAAACTCAGGAGGAACCTGAAAAAATCGTGCAGACGCTAGATGCGAATGAACTTTCAAGTTTCAAGCAAATTCGCTTCGAGAAGTATATGCACTTGAGAGATGCAAACTTCAGAGGGAAACGTAAAATAAAATAATCGTTTGACAATCCTTCCGTTCACGAATTTCGTCCTCGGCATCATACCAAACGTAAAAGGACTGTCATTAAATTTACTTGTAACGAAGAAAATTATCCATCACAATGCATGAATTGCCCTCACATGACATTTGTTGAATCTTTTTACTCACAAAGCAAATATAATGAATTCAATTGATCTCGGAAATTGTTCATTTAAACAAGACTTTAATCAATACAAAACAAATAATTGCTATGCTAAGCCCCTACGTCAATTTTGCGGTTATGTCATAGATATAACCATCCATTTTTTCCAAAATAATAACTTTTAAGCTGTTTGATCGATTCAGATTATCGACATTTAAAATTGAACCCGATGAGCTAAGCTTCTTCATATGCATGGGGAAAAAATATATTGGATTTTGTTTCGTTATTATTGATTGTATTTTTTTATAGTTTGCTTGGTTGGTTGGTTTCTTGGGTTTCGCTATATTTTAAATATTTTTCCTCGAAGGCTGGGTTTTTTTTAGATACCATCAACATCAACGTCATCAAAACCGAGAGGCGTTTCGTTTCGCATAACAATTTTTTCTTGTTAACATGTTTTTAGTCTTCGTTCAATGATCCTTTGCGATTATTCTGTCATTCACCTACATTATAATTTCTAATCCTAGACTATCACGTTATACGTAGAGACTTGAATCAACTTCGATGATTGCTTTTGTATCTCATACAGGGATGCCAACCTTCCTGATTTTTCAGGATTTCCCAGACTTTTTGGCACGTTCCCTGAGTTCCTGACACTTTATTTTCCCTGATTTTACTGAAATGATCCTGATTAATCCTGATTTTTGTATTTACTTCATCAGCATAAAAATTATCCGCAATTATAATGAGATCCCTGTCAAAGTTTCCTTGGTTGGAAATGTGAGCTGTCATAATTCGTGTTGACGGCATTGAGCTTTTTTGTACGACTACGGGGAGCGTCAAATATAATAATTGATTTTCAGGCGTGATCATTCCACGCTTTTGGAATAAAAATTAACTTGTCCTTATCAAATAAGTATTCTATGTAAATGAAAAACACTTTTATTGCAGATGGCGAAAAAATCTCATACGAAAACTGTGTCTGTGTCATCCCCATCCCTAAACCGATGGAGAAAAAACCACTAGCCACTAGTTTTCGTCCCATCACCCTTCTCAATTGCCTAGGTAAGGTCTGAATGAAAGAATGATCAAACGGAGATTGATGACGAACCTTGAAGAACGTCATCTCCTGGATCCTCGACAACATGCTTTTCGTCAAGGCAATGGTACCAATACGTATTTCAGCCAACTTGATCAACACCTTCACGTGATCACGCGAAACCACCTCCACGGGGAACTCGCTCTGTTGGACATATCCAAAGCCTACGATACAACCTGGAGATATAATATCTTGGACCAACTCCATCAATGGGGTATCGAAGGTAATTTATTCGAGATAATTCGCAGTTTTCTACAAAATCGTAGTTTCAAAGTTCTTCTCGGAGGAGTCACCTCCACCAGTAAACTGCAAGAAAATGGAGTGCCACAGGGTTCTGTGCTATCGGTTGCTCTTTTCCTGATAGCGATGCAATCATTATTTGATGCCATACCCCAAAATATTGACGCTTTGCTATACGCAGATGATATTCTGCTAGTTTCAAAAAACTCATTCCCAGAACTAGCAAGAAGAAGACTTCAGGAAGGAATCTCGTCTGTTAATAACTGGGCGAATTCCGTGGGATTTAGGATCTCAGCTGAAAAATCTCAAGTTCTTCATTGCTGCAACAATAAGCGTCACAGGAAAAACTACGTTCTTATCTTCTGAACGGTAAGTCCATTAAACGAGTCAATTCTGCACGAATTCTCGGTGTAATGGTGGACAAAAAACTCACGTCCAATAAACATGTTAAGAGTACAATATCGGACATTAAAAACCGCCTTAACTTAGTTAGCGTTATAAGCGATCGAAGCCGAACAGGATCCCACAAAACTATCTTCAACATTGGAAGAAGCTTAGTCTATTCCAAACTTACTTACGGTATTGAACTCTTCAGCCGTGCCACCTGGAAAACGCTTGAAGAACTGAGGCCTAGCTATCAAAAGATAATAAGACTAGCATCAGGGGCCTTTAGAACTAGCCCAAGTAAAGCGTTACTCGCTGAGTCAGGCAATTTACCCTTCAAATTGTTCCTCACGAGATTCTACAGCACGCGCGCGATACGAACGTTCGAGAAACATCCAACAGTTGAATCCTCTCTTGTGAGAGTGAATAACTGGTTGCAGGATACATGCCGAACCACTCTTCCAACGATTGTACCAATTCCCATTATTAACCTTCGACCATGGTATAAACGGGAACCTCAGATTGATTGGTCAATTAAAAACTCTGTGCGAGCTGGTGAAAACAGCAGCATAGTTTTGGCCATTTTCAACAACCACATCCACAGTAAATACTTTTTTCACCACAAGATCTTTACAGATGGATCCTTTGATGGTTTACAAGTAGGTATCGGCATTTTTGCAAATAACCTGCAAGTTAAGTTCCAACTCCCAAGTATCGGTTCGGTATTTTCAGCTGAATTAGCGGTACTTCTTATCGCTACATCAAAGTGCGAACACGACAGAAAGACGGTTATTTTCACCGATTCTGCTAGCGCGCTTCTTGCTCTTGAGAGCGGAAGTAGCAAACATCCATGGGTACTCGCAATTGAAGAGAAAACTGCCCAAAATGATATCACCTTCTGCTGGATTCCAGGTCACTGTGGAATCCGCGGTAACGAAGAGGCTGATCGCCTAGCCAAAGAAGGGAGAACATCCGAACTATGGAGCACAAGCGTCCCATCTGATGATATAATCAGATGGGTTAACTCATCTCTGATGACGTGCTGGGAGAACGAATGGAACATCTGCAGAGATACTTTTTTGAGAAAAATTAAAAACACTACCCATCCTTGGATGGATAGAAACCAAAGACCTTTTCAAGTATGCCCAACACGTCTTCGTATTGGGCATACTAAATTAACGCACAGGTTCTTGGTTGAAAAAACCGAACCACCCACTTGTAGTACATGTAACGTCAGGCTGACCGTAGAACATTTTCTACTTGTCTGCCCACGTTACAACGTTAAGAGAACAAAGTTTCAGATAGCTGACAACCCAAGGACAGCCCTAGCAAAAGATAACTTGGAGGAGGACAAATTACTGCATTTCCTGAAGGAGACGGATCTTTTGGAGCTCATTTAACCACTATACGATTATATGCTATATGTTAAGTCGGTTACATATAACATATAACATCATACTAGAGTACACACTAATACCTAATGCCTGTGAGCTAATATATGTGTTACCAACGTTCTACATATTTACTTTTTATTCATTAAAAAAAAATACAAAAATACAAAAAAAAATTAGTTAGATATGTAGTTAGATATCACAAATCAAACACACCCACACACACACTTAGACACACACTCACAACAACTGACACAGATGTTGATTTTTTGAAAAACAAAGGTTTTTTCCGACATTCGAATAGAATTTTTGCGTGGATGGCACACAAGTCAATTAATATCTTTTAATGACCATATATTTCTTTTTCAGCTTCCTGGGCTAGACATCATTTCTCATTTTATTTTTTTTCAGCGTGTTTGATAAAATTACTTCGTATTTCTACTACCAGGTGACCAAATATGCCTCCCATTACTAACGTACTTCTCTTCCAGCATATGTTATACGATTATTACACTATATACATGATTTAACGGAAATGAGAGCAGAGGAAGCATGCGCGAAATTTGATATAAAAAAAACCCAAGGCCTTTCTCAAGGCTAGAGGCGAATAAACTGAAAAGTTTAAAGCCTCTTTAATCCAACATCATCATCATCCTATCAGAATACACATTTTAACAAAGAAGTTCAACAATATGAAAAAATATGGATTCTCGAAAGGGAAGCACCATCAGACAGCTCAACCTCGATAAATACCGATAGATTTCTCGGAAATGCAGAATTAATTTTATTTATTGTTAAATACAGATGTGATTATTTTTTACAAATTATGCATTTAACGTGTCCACGTGGACATTATCCATACCCCCTCCCCCCTCATTGTGGACAAGTGTGGATATTTTCGTAACCTCTACCCCCCCTAAAGTTGTCCACGTGGTATGTAGACAGCCCCTTATAAAACAATCATGGCAAAAGTTGAAAGGTCGTTCAACCCGTTAGATTTGGAAGAGAATCCTAGATCAGCTGGCGGGCGCCTAGGAATAGCTACGCGGGCGACCGGTAGACCGCGGACTACCCTTTGGCCACCCATGATATACAGCATCCGCATCCAACCTGTTGTTATTGTTGGTGTTGGACATCGTCCCGTAGATGGGCAGTATCGAGCCCGAAGCCGGTCGACTGAAAAGTCAAATTTAACGTCCTTTTCAAGTTTGTAAGACCTATAAGTGTTGTGTCCTGTCGTGTCCCGCGTGTAGTGAGTGTACAGCAGTTCTTACGTTAACACCAAATCACAGAATGAGTGAAATTTAAATTTATATTTCTAAAAAAAATATAAATGCAAGCACCAGGAAAGTTCATTAGGGCCCATAATGCAAAAGTTGAAATTTACTGTCGTGTTTGTTACACTTTGTAATACTAAAGGCCTTGTCAAAATTTATCGGTTTGTGGCAGGCTCTTGTTCTCTTGTTTTGCTCATGTTTTTCACATTATCTGATCATTGATGCCTATGATCTGATGATGTTCATGCAGAAATATATTTTTTCGTGTTTGCGCCTCATTTCAGTCTTTTAGTGCGTTATTCGCGATTTCCGTTATACGTGGTGGCCTTTGCCACCCTATTCTGCGGATAATCGGGGTTCTACAGTATAAAAAACGTTAATGAGGAGTACTCATCAGCAGTAAAGAAGCAATCTGTATGTAGGAGTATAGAAGATCGTACATTCTAGAGATAATAGAAAATCCTCTTACAGCGCCTAGGATAGCGCGTATCGCCTGTAATAAGAATGTGTATTACAAACGATAAAAACAGAATTAAATGACATAAAACGAATGAATACTAGCATATACACGATAACGTCAGTGCTAACTCATTAGAATGATGTAAAAACTGTGCTTGTTTTTTTGTTTGTGCTGTGTTTATTTGCTTT